>NC_056746.1:709170904-709433404 GCF_019279795.1 Protopterus annectens
AAACTTCATTTTCGTAAACTGGGGGACATTACAAAAAAGGTACGTTCTATAGTTTGGCACAATAAACTGTTGCGAGCGTATGTTCAAGCCAAAGTTATACCACGGGGGCTGCGAGTGCAATTGGAACCTGGACTTGGCAAAGACGATGGGGAATTCTTGAAACAATGGAGAGAAACTCAAATTAAGGCTTCCAACATGTTTATGACATTTACAAAAACCTCATTGTTAATTGAGTATTATGACAAGCAATTGCCTGATTTAACAGCAAAGTTGTATGACTGTCAGGAACGTACACTTAAATTTGAAGGTACTAATGAATATCAGAAAGTTTATGGAGAGTTTATATCAGAGATTGATAAGTTTGAACAAGAGCTGCAAGCTCGTAAGATGAAAAAATACCGCAGGGACATTAATGATTTTCAAAGTTTTCAGAGTTTTTACCTGGAAGAAAGATAGTAAAGTTGTGCATTTTGAAACAACAAAACAAAACAGACCGAAGCGTAAGAGGGTTAAGTCTATATTAAGACAACAGAAGAATATATATAGCACTTCTGAAGGCTCATCAGGTTGTTCTAATACCGATACAGAACCTGAATATGAACTTGGTAATGCTCTAACACCAGAAATGCCTGTTTCGAAGAAAACCAAAACCCCTTTAGGAGGGGGGGCCGCAAGCACAAGAGGCGACCAGGAATTGGCAGAATAATGCTTAAAGAGGGCCCTGCAGATTCGGTTTCTAAGACACTGGAATCTCTTACTGGGGATGATATATTTGATATCAATCACCTAATTGTGAACTTAACAAAACATAAAGTTGGTTCCAGTGAAATAAAGTTATTAAACAGAGGATTAAACTATGTGCCTTCATTTTATTTGTCTCATTATGATACTGTAAGAGATATCAAACAGTTTACACGTATATTGAACCTGAAATGTTGGTTTGCTAATCAGACTGAAATTACTGATGAAAAAGTTGTATCCAGCTTTAAGTTTAAAAAGTCTGAATTTCAGCCTGTGTACAATAATAATGTTAACATTTTTGAACAGTTGATAATGAAGGAATTACAGACTAAACAAGGGGAGATATTTAAAAATATAGAGTACAATCTACCCAAAGAAGAATATATGGCTATGACCATGTTGGCTAAAGATACCACTAAGGTTATAACTAAGGCAGATAAAGGGGGAGCTACGGTTATTTGGGATAGGGAAGATTATGATACTGAAGCTGAGAAGCAGCTAGCAGATCCCATTTTTTATAGCCCCCTGCTAATTGACCCTACAAGTGGGTTTAAATCTACCATAGATGAATACCTTCATAAAGCAGTACAAGAACAATTGATTAGTCAAGAATTAGCACAACAATTGATAGTGGATAATCCAACATTCCAGTATTTTTACTTGGTCCCAAAAATACATAAAACTTTACAGTCACCTCCAGGCAGACCCATTGTGGCAGGTAGAGGTTCCTTAACAGAACCATTATCTGAATATTTGGAGTATAAACTTAAACCTTTGTTAACCCTAGTGAGAGCTAGAATAAAAAATACAACTGAATTCCTATTACTGATGGATGATCTACAGATATCTACTAATAGTTTAATAGGAACACTAGATGTTCAATCACTTTATACAAGCATACCACACAAGGTAGGGATAGAAGCAGTTAAATATTGGATGAATAGATCAGGTAAATATAAGCCATCGGAAATGGAGTTTTTACTCACAATATTGGGGTTGGTTTTGCAGTATAATGCCTTTAAATACAATAACAAGTGGTATTTACAGGTAAAGGGGACAGCAATGGGAGCGATGTTTGCTCCCACATATGCCGACCTGTTTATGGGCTACCTGGAGGAGTGTTATATTTACAATAAATCATTTCCATACAAGGGACAGCTAACAATGTGGCGTCGATATTTAGATGACTGTTGGGTAGTGTGGGAAGGGGGTAGGACTGAATGGGATAATTTTAAAGGATACCTGAATTCCAATGAATATGGGATTATTTTTACAGGTAAACTGGATTTATTCACAGTGGATTTTTTAGATGTAAATGTGACCAAGTTACTAGATGGCACTATAGCCACTAGTCTGCATCGCAAACCATTTTCAAAAAATTCCATCCTACATGCACAAAGTTGTCATCCGCCACATATAATTAATAATATACCTAAGGCGCAGTTTCAACGTATAAGAAGAATATGTTCAACAGCCAGTGAATATTGTAAATATGAACAAGATCTATATGATAGATTTAGAATTAGGGGATATTCGATCAATAATATTGAAGAGGCCAAAAGTAAAATGCATGAAACAGATAGAAATAACATGTTAATTGAGAAGGATAATGATTTGAAGGGAAAATCTAGGGTGATTAGATTTGTTACAACATATGCAACAAATACTAATAAGATTAAACAAGTTGTGGATAAATATTGGACCATATTATTGAATGATCCATACTTGTCCACTATATTGGGACATAAATGCCAATATAGTTATAGAAAGGGTAAATCCATAGGACAGTATTTTTCCACCTATAAAAAAGGAATTAGAGTGGAAGATAAAGGTTTACAGGTTAAAGGGAGCACATTTTGTGGCCATTGTAAATATTGTAAATTAATGTCCAAAACTACATCTTTTACATCTACCAACACTAGTAAAGTATATGATATAGCAAGTTTAGTGACATGCAATACATCCTGGGTGGTATATATGGCAATTTGCCAGTGTGGTGCTTTTTATATTGGACAGACATCCTGTAAGTTAAAACTGAGGGTAGCAGTCCATATTAGCGATATTAAATGTAAAAGAAATAGAAGCGCCTTATATAAACATATTATACAACATCCCCAGGCTCATTTTGTATTTGTTGGGATAGATAAGGTGGCTGATACAATTAACAGTGAGTCAGACAAACATAAAATTTTAACTGGGAAAGAACGTAGATGGATTATTAATTTAGGGGCATTGTTCAAGCCGGGATTGAATGAACATTGGTAATTTTTTACCAGTGGACTTAGTATCTGTAATGTATAGTGAAAGTTATAGTGTTGCCTATTGGATAGATTATTAGTTATATATTAGTTATACACAGTTACAATTGGTATAGCAAAATATGGGTAATTTAAACTCCCGGAAATTTATGTCTACTAAGGGCAGGGAAATTACATTGAAATGTAATAATTAATATATGTAATAAAAGCTGTTCATAGTTAGTTAGTTTAACTGACATGTGCAGGATCTGTTATTTAACATTTTTGAATGTATTATTCAATATTTCTGAATGTAATATCCAAATTTACGTAGTTATATTGTTGTGTATATGTGTTGGATGTGCTTGATAAAGTAGAATTAAGTCTGGCTCCTTTAAACATGAAGGTAGTTTGGTCTTGTATAAATTGTACGTGGTGCCATCATATGACACACTGATGATGCTTTGTGAAAGCGAAACCGGTCTGTGGGGCAGACTGTAAGGTGGAATAAAAGCCTTTGTTTCCCACTTGGTTTTCTTTATTTATGTTCCAGTTCGGAATTGGAGGCGAGTGCTGAACTTTGGTTTTGGAAGTGCATATGGGCTGAATAGCAGTTGTTGGTTCGCGCACAGCAGCATATACGTGCACCGATTTATTTGGGACTTTTTATATATATATATATATATATATATATATATATATACCGCTGGAGTCAGATAACTGAATAACTCCCTCTACAATCTCTGGTGAGATATATATATATATATATATATATATATATATATATATACTGCTGGAGTCAGATAACTGAATAACTCCCTCTACAATCTCTGGTGATATATATATATATATACTGCTGGAGTCAGATAACTGAATAACTCCCTCTACAACTGGAGTCAGATAACTGAATAACTCCCTCTAACATCTCTAGTGAGATATATATATATATATATATATATATATATATATATATATATATATATATATATATATCTACTGCTGGAGTCAGGTAACTGAATAACTCCCTCTACAATCTCTGGTGATGTCTATTAACTGCTGATGCCAGAGACAAAGTCATATTACATGTTTCACAAAGCATACAGTTGGAGAGATAAGATCTACATAGTTTTCCTGAAAAGGGAGTATATCCCCTGGGGGGAATCAAACTCTCCACCTGTGAAAGTATTACCAGTTAGGGAGAACTGCAGACATCATAACAAGGAGGACTGGTTTCCTCAACAGCTATCAGTTACTGATTTGCACAGTCATACTAGTTACATGCTGCCGGACTAGCATGTCTGCTTATCTAACTACCAAACTCTACAGTTTCTAGGTTTGTGCACCTGCTTTCCAAACTATCTAACGCTACAGTGTCTAGAGCTGTGAATCTGCCCACCTAACTACCTAACTCTACAGTCTCTAGAACTGTGTAGTAACTGCTGACCCCACAGAGGAAGTCATTTCACATTTGTTGGAAAGCACACTTTTGAAGGGATATCTTGAACATTTTGTTTAAATGCATGTTTTACTCTTAGAAGGCTGTGTAAGCTGAGGTGCTTAGAGTTTCATTAAATTCATTTACCAATAATCCAAGAAGTAAACGAATTTAATGAAACTCTTAGCACCTCGGCTTACACAGCCTTCCAAGAGTAAAACCACTACAAAATACTCTTTGCTTATATACAGCATATTACACAAAACAGTTAATCGATTAAGCATACTATTCAAATCACATGCTTCCAATTACATTCTTTGTTGAGTCCCTGAGTACCATACTTAAAATCAGAAGGGTTTCTTTTTTAAGAGTTTGCTTTTTAAAGACACACATTCACCTATGCCAAGTTGCAATTTTTCCAAGAAACAACCCCTAAGAGAATCAGGGTTCGAGTTGTGTGCTATCAAAAAATAACTCCCAAGGGGACTATCTACTTTTTATGTCCTTTATATGTTCCTGCAATCGGACCCTAAAACTCCAAGTTTCCCCTATGTAAAATTTCTTACATACACATCTCAGCACATACACTAACTCTCTGTGTTACAACTGTATTCATGCCTAGCTGTAAAGTTGATTCCATCAATATAGGGAAAAGAGCTTACTACATATTGACAGATGGAACAGCCATCACATGGAACAGTGCCTTCATTTATGCTTAAGCTCTGACTGACATTAACATCTGGTAAACAAAATTGGTTATCCCTCAGGAGCTTAGGCCACAAGCTGCATGCTTTTTTAACTATTTCCTCAGTTATATCATTATAAGTTGTCACTAAGAAAACTTTCTGCTCTCCATTGTTCACAGCTGTATTGCTAGATTTATTTCCACCAATGCAAACATTATATTTTCCACTAGCACGGACATAATGAGAACCTCCATGAGAGTTAACAGAATACAAGAAAAAACACTTCTGGATCACAAAGTATCCAAATCGAAGTTCCAATGGCAGACAAAACAAATGAAGCAGCAAAACTGGCTTGAAAAATTTTCTTTACTGAATTCTGGTACCTCGGCCTTCGCCTTCACATGGAATAACACTGTTTTACATAAACCAGTATAAATACACACCTTACTTAGTCAATCACATCAATTAAACAATCAATCAATTACATTTATATTAAATTTTAAAGAAATACATACAAAATACAATAAATAATATTTTTATAATAATAATTATACTTCTAAATTCATACCATTAGGAAATAGAGTACCATAATTAATAATAAATTTAGATTCCATATTCAATAAATTAGTTTGAAAATTTTTATTATTTTCCCCTATTCCCCAAGGTCTTGCCAAAATACTAAATACAAAACCAGTTTGTTCTCCGTTATGAAATTGGTGAAAATGGCTTGCAACTGGACTATCAAGTCTACTGTTCCTAATATCTCCCAGATGTTCCAAAATTCTTAGTTTAACCCTACGCCGCTTTGTCCTATGTACCATTTTCGTTCTGTACAACTGCAACCAATAATATATACCACCCCAAATGAATTACAATCAAAATGATCTAATGCATGGTATTTAACCCCATTTATTTCATGATCATCTAAATTAATAATTTTTTCACAAACCTTACATTTATTACAAGCAAAAGAACCTGCATCCCTTGCTCTATCCTTTTTGCCCTTACTCCTAACCAATTCCTTAAGATTTTTACACCTTCTGTAAGAAAAAATAATATTTTTTGGAATTATGTTTTTCAAAAATTCATCACTGGTTATTAATGGCCACATGTTCAACATAATTTTCTTCAGAATAGAAGAGAAAGGAGAGAATTTATCTACAAAAAATATTTTATCCATCCCCATAGTATCCTTCTTCCTGGAATGAAAAAGTTTGTTCCCAATTCTCCTATTGTTCCTGTTTGCAGCCCCCTGTTTACTCAAATTTAACATTCCTTCCATTTTGGTCCTATGTGAATAGATATTATTCCTGGAATAGCCTCTATCCATTAATTGTTTACAAATGATGTCAAACTCCCCTTGAATGTTAATAATTTCTGATGTATTCATAGCAATTCGTCTAAATTCACCTAAGGGCAATGACTCAAGTAAACAATTACTATGCATACTGGATGCATGCAAGAAATTGTTTACTGCCGTTTTATTATGAAAAGGTTTATGTTCTATCGTCCCCTTCAAACCAATATAAAAATGCACATCCAAAAAATCCAAGTTTTTGACATTTACCTAATAAGTAAAGTCTAATCCACATGGGTTTGATTTTAAACTGGTGATGAACTCATCAAAATCCCTGGGGTTGCCTCTGCATAAAAACAAGAGGTCATCAATAAACCTCTTATAAATCAAAACATTATTCTGAAAAAATTTCTTAGTGTAAATAAATAAATTTTCAAAATGCCCCATGAACAAGACAGCATATGATGGTGCAAAGCTGGCACCCATGGCCGTTCCCTCTTTTTGTAAGAAATATTTTTTGTTAAATTCAAAAACATTATGAGTAAGACAAAATTCCACCAATGAAATAATAAAGTGAGTTTTAGGTCCTTCTCCCATGAATGAGTGAATGGCTTCCAGGCCCCATTGTGTAGAAATAGATGTATGCAATGAGACTACGTCAACACTGGCCCAATAGTAATTTTCCTGCCAAATCTTTCCTTTGAAACTGTCACACACCTCCTTTGTATTCTTTACATGTGATGGAATTCTCAACAAATATTCCTTTAATACAGAGTCCAAAAAGATGCCAACGTTTTGTAAAAAAGCCCCCTTTCCTGAAACTATTGGACGTCCAGGAGGATTTGTCAAATCCTTGTGTATTTTTGGCAAAATAAAAAACCTGGCATCATTTGGATTTTTAATAAACAATTTCCTGACATCACCATGGGAGAAGAAACCAAGCCTTTCACCTTTTTCTAATAGTTCCAATAATTTGTCATTAAACTCAGCAATAGGATTTGTAGATAAAGGAATATATATCCTATTATCTGAAAGTAACTTAAGGGCTATGGAATTATATCTATTCCTATCAAATATAACCCAATTGCCACCTTTGTCTGATTCCAAAAATACATATTTATCACTCATTTTTCTTAACTCACATAAAGCTTGCCACTCATCCTTACATAAATTGTAATTTTTCACATGTTGTTTAAACAAAAAATATTCCTCGGTAACCTGTTTGTTTAAAACTTTCTCAAAAAAAATAATACAAGAATTGTTCTTTATAGGACTAAATTCACTGACATAAGGGACCTTTGGAATATTAAGTTTACCATATCCTGTATTATATTCAAATAACCTACTAGTTTTATCAACATTATTAACATTCCCAACATTTTCATGAATGTCAATCATTTCATTTTCATAAATGGAGATATCCATTAGTGAACTATCCAAAATTGAATCATTTTCAACATCATAATCATCATGAACATTTTCATTTAAACAGATATTTGTTTTTTCCTTGTGGAAGTAAACCTTTAAATATAATTTTCTACAAAAGGCTTTAACCTCCAAAAGAATCTCCGCTAGTGAAGGAATGTATGTAGGTATGAATTTCGTGCCCTTATGTAAAACATTAGTCATATTTTCAGTTAATACACAATCAGAAAGATTAATTATGTTTAAACGGTCATGGCAAAAAATGGTACTATCTACGTTATAAGAGTCACAAGAAACAAACGCAGAACTTGGTCTCAAACACACAGACCTTCTTATAGGTAGTCCATTAGTATCTCTTGTTCCCTCTCAGCTGGAAACGCCGATTCCGACCTTTTCTTTGCGTGGACCCCTCACTGGAAGAAGCACCTGAATTTACAGTCTCATTTGAAATTTCATCCGTGCTGATATTTTCAAACGAAACACTTTTCTTGGCTGAACTTGCTTCTAAAGAGGAAGTGGACGTGTCCCTGGTATTCCTCGTATTTCGTGCTCTGGATCTGTTGTCGCTCCAAGGGACGCTCGCTCTGCCTCGCCCCCTCTTAAGGTTATACTGCCATGAATAAATCTTGCCAGTACTATAGTCATTTTGGTCTCTTGCAAACTTCTTTCTTTTGCGCAAAACAACTTGTTGCTCAATTTTGGATACCTTTAGTTTGATATCCACAATGTTTTGCTCACAATCTGAACCGGTATGTTTGGTGAAAAGCTCGTCCTGCATTTTAATGATCTCAGAGCGTATTTTGTCAAGCGCTCTTTCATTGCGCTTGACCAAAATTTTTAGCCAGCCCAGAGTACATTTTAAAGAGACATCCTTCCACTCTTCCAGCAAATCTGTATCCTCATCCGAAAAATCATATGCCGGTAAGCGGTCCACCCTGAGACCTCTGGGAGTAATATTAGACTCAATATACCTCTCAAGCAACCTAATATCATAAAAAATAGTTGCTTCTTTTACCATTAATTTCTCCAGCTACTCAAAACAAAGAGATATCTCATTTGAATGTTGAAACCACGGATCGGAGGAAGCCAACTTACTCTCCCTGTCCTTCCAAACTGATGAGAAATCCAAACTGGTTGTAGTTCTATGCATTGTTCCAGGTGCTCTAACTGCTCCATTAACACTCATGCTGAATCAAGAAAAAACACTTCTGGATCACAAAGTATCCAAATCGAAGTTCCAGCGGCAGACAAAACAAATGAAGCAGCAAAACTGGCTTGAAAAATTTTCTTTACTGAATTCTGGTACCTCGGCCTTCGCCTTCACATGGAATAACACTGTTTTACATAAACCAGTATAAATACACACCTTACTTAGTCAATCACATCAATTAAACAATCAATCAATTACATATATATATATATATTAAATTTTCAGCTATATCTAAATCAAAGCTCATATCAAGTCTACATAGCCTATGAATTCGTAAGAATTCATTGTAGGGCAGTACCTTGACCAAATGTTTGGGGTGACAACTATTCCCATATAAAAATACATTTCTATGTTCAAATTTCCTATGGAGACCTGTATTAAATCCATCTAGGCTTATATCCAAAAAATTAACTTGTGGGCCAAGCTGTATACCATCAAAGCTTAAGCCCATAGTATTAGTTTGTAAGTCATTAACAAACCCAAGGGTCTCTGTCTGGCTTCCTTGACATAAAAAAATAAGATCAATAAATCTAAAATATAAAATAACTTTTGATCTAAAAAAATCATGTCTATAAATAAAGTCATCTTCAAGTTTAACCATGAATAAATTGGCATACATGGGGGCAAAAGCCACCCCCATGGCAGTGCCCTGCAACTGCTGGTAAATGTCTCCATTGAACATAAAAAAAATATTTTTTAAACAGAACATAAGTAAATCTATCAGAAAAAAATGGAACAAGGCCTGAATCCCTATTTCATGCTTAATATTAGTACATCCAAACAAAGCCAAAACATGTCCATATTCCAAACTTTACTCTTTATTTTGTTCAAAGAGTCCTGGCTGTCCCTAATATAGGAGGCTGTACTCAACATTTCTTAAGATGTTCATGTAATAACACACATATTCTTCAAAAAATACCTTTGTGCAGACACTATAGGTTGGCCACTAAGCTTAGTTAAACCTTTGTGTGTTTTAGGTAAGCAGAAAAAAACTGCCATAGAGCAGTTTTCCACTCCAAACTTTTTTTCCACATCCCTAGAGGTGAAATACCCCAGCCTTAGGCCTTTGTCTAACAAAAGTTGGTACTGCTTAATAGCTTCAAAGTAATCAGAAACATCACATTTTCTATAAATTTCAACATTATTAAATGTTTATAACACATTTCTAAGTATTGTGTGAAGTGCATGATTACTAATGGTTGCCCTTGTCAGATGGTTGAACCACCCATCTTTTATCATTACCAAATTCCAGTAGGGCTGCCGTTGCTGCTTAGTTAAATTAAAACATATGTTAGACTTATTCTCTATACAGGACCAGCACATGTTTTCAACCTCAAAATTAAGAGTAGTAAAAAATCCTTGCAAGGTATTCTTTAGAAAAGGTGGAATAAAAGAGCTTTTAACAGAGATAGCATCAGTATTCAGTTGACAATAGGCATTAAAATCATCCTAAAACAAATGTTCCTGAGATGACAGGCATGAATAAAAAGAATCCTCATCACTACTTTCATAACAGTCATTAAGCACAACCCCTCCCTCTTGTTTAAAGTAGTACATTAAATGCAGTTTTCTGCTAAAAGGAAATATTTCGTACATGTAATCCCAGTAAGGCAGTTGGTATAAATTTGACATAATACAGACATAACCACATCAGAAAATTCATGTTTGGACAAATTTAACACATGTAAATTATCACAAACTACATTAGTACCAATGTTTTTTCTTGTTGTACTGTCCCTTCTTGTTATAGTCCTTTTGCTGGCCCCATTCACTGCGGTCCCGTTTTCTGTTGTTAAAGTCTGTTCTAACAGAACTAGAACTCCAAAAACAGTTCTGCATGTCTTGGGATTTTGTGCTTTAGGCAAAACTGGAAACTGTTCCACACTACCCTCAGCTGCAGCACTCAAATCTCCCTCTTCAGAAGCAGCAAAAGAAACTGAGGAAGCAGCAGAAGCAGTTGTACCCCAGCTGGCATCATTACTGCCATTATTGCTTCTGCGTCTAGATGAAAAAGATCGGTTATTTTTTCTTTTCCAAAAAAATGCTTTATCAAGACTGTAATCCTTAATGTCTCTGTTAATTTTATGGCTTTTACGCTCTACTACTAATTCTTCAAAGTCCACAAGTCTGACATTAATTTCTTCCAGCATACTAGTCAATTTAACAGATGTTAAAAGTTTATCTAGTTCAACACTCACCATTCTGATTTCTTCTTTAAGCCTAGGCTTATATCCAAAAAATTAACTTGTGGGCCAAGCTGTATACCATCAAAGTTTAAGTCCATAGTATTAGTTTGTAAGTCATTAACAAACCCAAGGGCCTCTGGCTGGCTGTCTAGAGTATAAATAACTGCTGATACCACAGACAAAGTCATATTACAATTGTCACAAAGCACACAGTTGGAAGGAAGGGTTGGAGTACTGGGTGATAGTGAAAGCTAAACTGAAGAAGTGGTGACTAGTGTAGTGTGCAGTGCAAGTCTTCAAATCCAAGTAGGAATCCAAACAGAGATAAAACAAATGTTTTTCTTACAAAATAAGATTAAGTGCTTTAGTCCTTCCAAATCAAGGACATCATCAGAAATTTTTAAAACAAGCCTAAAAAAGAGGTAAATACTATTTTTTAACTAGACATCACTTGCTTATTGGCTAATAACAAATAGTTGAATTAGTTTTGTTAAATCTCACTTACTAACAACTCTTAAATAACTACTACTATTAGACTGTTTGCAAACATGACAGTGATTTAAATATGTACAGACAAAAACATATAAATTCAAAAGAAACCACAAGGTGTTAAGCATTCTGTTCATAGGTTCATAGGTAGGCACTAGGCTATTGGCCCAAGTGCCTACGTAAGCCTAGCCAACAAGGTTCCATGGCTTACGCCACCCAAGAAAGTTATTTTCCTGTGCCACTGTCGAGGAGAGACACAGAAGTGAACCCCGGGGTGTATTTCCTATTACCCATCCACTCATCAAGATTTTTCTTGAAGAGTGCTAATGAAGAACTTTGCTTGACATAGATGGGTAGCTTGTTCCAGAGTATAGGAAGTCTCTGGGACAGGAATCTATCCCTCCAACATGTCCTGTTTATTGTGGTGACAAGGTTTAGGTCCCTAGAGCATGTAGCTCGGAGGGATTGGGATTTCTTTAGGTGTAGCATGTCCAACAGCTCTGGGTTTGACATAGCTTTATATGTTAGGCAGAGATCACCTCGGAGTAGGCGATATGCTATGGAGTAAAGCTGGAGTTTTTTGAGGCGGTCAGTGTAGGGCATTTGTTTGAGGCCAGTAATCCTCTTTGTGAGGTACTTCTGTGGCCTTTCCAGCTGCTGCAGATGTCTTGTGAGGTATATTCCAAAAGGTGCATTGTACTCTATAATGGGTCTAATGAGTGTGGAGTAGAGGGGAACAATGACCTCTTTTTTCCTGGATGAGAACCCTTTTATGATGAGGTGTGCCACATAGAAGAACTTCCTGACTACTATGGCAATGTGACTATCAAAGGAGAGACTACTGACTAAGAAAAAACATTTTCTACCCATTTTATAACCTAGCTGTACATAATTTCAGTACAGGCTTATTACTGATATGGTCATTCAAACCTGGGGGGGGGGTAAAGGCATTGAGTCAAAAAATGCCATAAAAGTTCTTCATATTCCAACTGGCTTTCCCAGTCCCCTCCCCTTGAATCAATGTCAACTAGTTCTAAAATTCTAAATTTAAATTCAGTGTATATCTTATCCAGTAAGACATTTTGCATATGCAGCTAAGTAAACTAGTCCCTTACACAATTTCCTCTTTTGAAGAGCACCCTAGTTTTTAATGTGCTAACAAGGGTTAGGTACTCAGCCTCTAATATATATGTACACTGATTACATGACCCACATTTTTTGGTCCCATGTCCAGCCCTAGGGTTGGGGTGTAACCCATCTCATAGAGGCTTTTCAAGTTCCAACCTGTTTTAAAAATAAATTGTGGGCTGGATTCTGCAATCCTCCCAAACCTCAGGGGAATGTTTAAGCATATTCCAGTTTTTGCTAATAATCTCCTTAACTCTATCAGATGCATAATTAAATTCAACCACCATGGCTCTTTCAAAGTAATTGTTACTGCTTTTTCCTTTGTTGAATAGAGTCTCACCATCAGTCCCCATATCTAGGAAGGGTACGTACCTCCTACCCCATTCATTGAGGAAGTTCCCTAGGGTGTCCTGTCATAACCATTTGTGGGTATCCCCTCACAAGGAACATGTGTGTGACTTTTACTATCTTAGGTGCCAGATCATCTTTATTAGAGGTCATCCTGGCCACCCTTAGATCCCCTGGCTGCTACAATCAGCCTAAAGGGTACTCACATGTATTTTTAAGATCCTGAAAATGGTTAGGTTAAGATGATTTTCAACATTAAGAAAATGGTAAGCCCCTCCAGGCACTCTGTCCTCAAAACACATGACCAACAATGTAGGGAATTCCACAGTGGGGACCTCCAACCTATACTTATCCCATGCCTCTCCGAGATGTTACAGTCTTTCCTGATGTACTTTTTGGTTTCTTTCAGTCTCTGCAGCAGCTACACTTAAAAAACAATCTCATGAAGATTTGTGTGTTGTCATGTCATGATAGTATATTGCATGGCTATTGGGCCATATACGTACAACTGATGCAGTTCATGAGACCTTAATCCTTCTAAGGAAGTCCTGTTTCTATCTTTTTATTTCACTGTTCTGGTGTCAGTACTGTTAACCTTTTCATGGGATTCCAGTAGTACCGGTGACAAGCTTGGCTAAACTATGCCAAACCTTAGCCTAGTATTGAGACTAAGTATAGCTACCCCTCTGGCTATAATTGGTAATAAAGAGTGCTACAAAAATGTGAGACTCCTCTTCTTTCCATCTCTGTTCTCTAAATAGAGCACTACCCTCAGTATTATCTGGCATATCGTCTCATCAAGGATCTCAGCAGAAATGGCAAGGAGCTGGCACGCAAATCAGATCTTGCATGCACCAAAGATGGATATGGTGAAGAAACACATTCGCATAAGACAAGGTACAGAAATGTCATAGAATTAGATGTCTGTATTATATCTTCAATCTCTATTTTTAGGTGAGAAACATGTCAGTAATACTTGGCCATGTGTGTTGTTCAGATTCATATATATATATATATATATATATATATATATATATATATATATATATATATATATATCTGTATATGTGTGTGTGTGTGTTTGTGTACATACACCCACACACACAGACACACAGACACACACACAGACACACACAGACACACACACACACACACACACACACACACACACACACACACACACACATATATATATATATATATATATATATATATATATATATATATATACCACCTGGCTACAATCTACATAGACTGGATCGGGCTACGAGGAAAGGGGGGGAGTAGCTATCCTCTATAAATCTGAACTGAATGTAACCACAGAAATAATTCAACCACCACAGATCAATAACTCTGAAATATTAGCCACCAAATTTCAACTTAACAAAAGTAAAAGCATTAACATTATCTGCATGTACATCCATCCAGGAAACAATGTAGCCACACTTGAGGACACCCTTCACTGGCTATCCTCTCAGTACACCCAAGAAACCCTAGTCTTGGGAGACTTTAACATTGACTGGGGCTCCTGTTCCTTAAAATCCCCATCCATTCATATCAACCTCCATGCATTCACTCAAACCATAGTCACCCCTACCAGATTAGGCAAACATTCCCCAAAAGATAGTATACTGGACTGGATACTTGTAAATAGTAACCCCCAATGTACACTGCAGGTACCCTCCCAGATGATCTAAGTGATCATCTCCTGACATATATAGTTAAACAAAAAGCCACTATCCCACAATAACCCTTGTTCAGGAAAGTTAGAAGCAAAAGAGACCTTGATCCTGACAAACTTCAACTGGAACTTAAATCCTGCAACTGGACTCCACTAAAACATCTCCCCTTAGAGGAAGCTGTAACCTATTTTAACAAAAAATGTATTGAAATCCTTGACCTACATGCGCCTGCCCGCCTAAAAAGAACAAAAGGTAATAACGTACCTTGGCTTTCCAAAGAAACAAGAACAAAAATTAACAGTAGAAATAAATTATGGGCTACCTGGCCTTCTACCAAAAATCCCCATGATCATAATAAATATAGGCATGCGCGGAATGAAACAAAAAGACTTGTCTTACTGGACAAAAAGCACTACTACTGCAGGTTACAGATGACTAATCAGAATAATCCTCAAATATTTTGGGCTGGGATCAACAAGTTACTGTATCCAGGTAAAACAATGACACCTAACCCAGCTGCCAACACTAATAAAACCCCAGAAGAGGTTGCAGATAGATTTAATCATATCTTTACTGAAACTATTCAAGCTCTTGCCACCCAACTACTTCAAGGTTCCCCTGATGAAACTACCACTAACTCTAATAGCCAAAACTTATTCTGCTTTCAGCCTGTATCAACCTCCTTTATTGGCAAGCTAATTAAAAAACTAAAACCCACCACACTATCTGCTGACCAACTCCCAGCTGAATATCTACAAATGACAGCAGATGCCATTGCCTTTCCAATCTCTATCCTAATCAACCAGACCATATCTGAAGCCAAAATTCCTAACATCTGGAAAACATCTTATGTTATTCCACTACATAAAGGAGGTCCTCTACTGAATACTCTAATTACAGGCCCATAGCCATACTCTCCCCACTTGCAAAGATTATGGAGAAATGTATACATAAACAACTTATGCAACATATACTGCAGAACAACCTGATGGCTGATACTCAACATGGCTTTCGGCCACATCATAGTACAACCACAGCCCTACTGTCCTTCTCTAACACCATTAATAATAACCGAAACAACAACCTCAATTTGTCTGCCCTCTTCCTGGATCTTTCCAAGGCTTTTGACATGGTGGATCATCAACTTATGATTAGGACCCTGCAAACTCTCAGCCTACATCCCAAAGCCCTTCTCTGGTTTAAATCCTATCTCAATGACAGGCAACAGGCAGTCCTCTGGCAGAATAAGTTCTCAAATCTACTACCCAACACTACTGGAGTTCCACAAGGCTCCATATTAGGACCACTACTGTTTTCCATCTTTATTAATGATCTCCCTGCTATCATACCAAACATCAGCTGCATCCAATATGCAGACGACTCCACTCTGATCTGCTCAGCCACATCTCCAGATGATCTAAAGAAGTATACCCAGTCTACATTCACTGTTATAGAAAACTGGCTATCCAAACGTCGCCTACTACTTAATCCCAAAAAAAAACAAAATGCTCATATTCCTACCAACCCAAAGGTCTATACCCTTCTCTTTCACCATACAAGCAAAAGACGGGACAATCATTTCCCCTGACCCCAATACTAAACTACTGGGTGTCAGTATAGACAATAATTTAAAATTCGGCCTCCATGTAAGCCAGACAATCAAAACCCTCAATAAAAAACGTGGTTCACTCTACAGAGTTAAATCCTTCCTCACCCCCACAGCTAAAATAGCCATTGCTTGCTCGCACCTACTTTCGACACTCCTATATGTCTCCCCGCTTCTAGCAAATATAAGTAAAACTGAACTGAATAGACTCACAACCTGCTATAATCACATCGCCAGGTTTGCTACTGGCTCTCCTTTCAGAACCCACCACTGCATCAACCTCAAACAGCTTGGATGGTTGGAATTTCCCAATCTTGTCAAGTATAACCTGCTGATATTGGCTAACAAAATCCTATATAACCCAAATAATACTCCGGCCCTTACAAATCATATCCTTCCCCATAATAACATAAGACTGCTCCGCTCATTCAATAAGCTACAAATACAAACAACTAGAATTAACAATGCTGCTGGCAAGGCCCTATTTGCAAATTCTGTAAGCAGAACCTGGAACAAACTTCCAGCTGCCATTGCCATGCTCTCCTCCCCAGACCAATTTAAAGCCTTAATTAAACAACATCTGGCATTAAAATGGATATGCCACTGTGACAAGCCTGGCTAAATCAACATCATGTATGTAATTTACTTATCTAATAGATACTGTTATCTTCTACTAACTTCAGAGAGGGAAATGTGTACAGCCTGCTGTCTGTATGTACTTTTATCTGTATTCCTCTTTTTCAACTACATTTATATCAACATTGTAAATGTCATATATAACCATGTTTTTTATTCTCAACTGCTTTCATTCTTGCATTATGTCTGGAGCTTATCTCCCCAGGCCTTCGATGAAAATGGACTCTGAGTCCAGTCGGACTAACCCGGTCAACAAATGTAAAATAAAAAAAAAAATATATATATATATATATATATATATATATATATATATATATATATATATATATATAGGTCACCTATGAAATCCCAAACACACAGAATCACGGCGCCCAAAATACCGAGACGAAAAGCCCAAAACCCCACATTACCGAAAGACCAGAAGCGCAAAATTCAAAATCCTGATGTTAAGGGATTTTGAGTTAGCGCTTCTGGTGTTGCGGTTCAGGTAAGTATGTGTGTATAAGTGTGTTTGTGAGAGCCTTTAGTGTTAAGTATGTGTTGTGACTGTGGTGTGTGTGTGTGTGTGTGTGTGTGTGTGTGTGAGGGACTCTAATGTGTGGGTGTGAGTTTGCCTTGTGTATATGTTTGTGCGATCTCGGAGTTAGAATAATAAAGTGGGGGGGTGGGGGGCACAACCCCCCACATGGGGGTGCAGGGGGGTGAAGCCCCCCTGCTTATCTTTAGTGTAGGGTGGTTTGTTTGGTTATGGGGGAAGGGTGTGTGTATGTTTGTGTGTGTGCTGTATGTATGTATTAGTTTTGCAATTTTGAATTTCGCGCTTTCAACGTTTCGATAATGTGGAGTTTCGGGCTTTTTATCTCGGTATTTTGGACGTCGGGATGCTGTGCGTTCGGGATTTCATAGGGGACCCATATATATATATATATATATATATATATATATATATATATATATATATATATATATTGTTGTTGTTGTTGTGTCTTTCGGCTTTTCCCGGTTAGGGGTTGCCACAGCGGAACTCCGGTCCGCTAATGATTGGCAATAGATTTTTACGTGCCGAGTTGCCAGCTCTGATGCATAACCTTCAACGAAGGTATGCCCATTCACGCATGTCTCCACACCGATTTAGCTGAGAATCAAACAGGACAACGTCTTACTGTGAGGCAACAATGCTACCGTAGCACCACCACCATCATAGATATATATATATATATATATATATATATATATATATATATATATATATATATATATATATATGTGTGTGTGTGTATATATATATATATATATATATATATATATATATATATATATATATATATATATATATGTCAGTTACATTTCAGTTGACATTTTTCCACCTGTCGGTTTGTTTATGGCATTCAAAAGATTAACAGTCTGACGCAAAAATACATAATCACCTACATTATATTGTTGCTTGTTTGTGTTGTTCTATGTACATTCTGTTTCAGTATTAAAGGATGCATTGATGTCAAATAAAAGAAAAAACATGTGAGTGATAGCACCTTATAGAATGTGACAGAATGAGACATGAACTTTTCAACTCTTTGTATTAAACTAGCGAAGCAACAAAGGAAATTGTGTCAACTGAGGACTATGAATGTGTACATGACTGATACTATACCTGCATAGCATAACCTTCATCTTTATGTGCATCGGGAAATATACAGTATATATTGTGTTGCGGAGCATATGTCAGCATGTCTATCAAGTAATAATTTTATGGTCATGTCTGTCATGTGATTCTGCCTCACTGTTGTACATATGTAAACTGACATGGTAATACTCAAATCCACATCTGTTCAATTTATGGCAACCCTGTAACTCTTTCACTATGTGCTGTTCCTTCATTGGAGTAATAATTTGAGGCACAAATGTTTTTATTTGGAACACTTTTTCCTTGCATTAATTGTAGTCATATCTTGAATGTTAACTAATGTGTGCTGATAGCAAGCTCATTTGCTCAACAGATGGCACAGTCTTAGCCCGTGCATAATTATTTCCTGAGTTTTGTCATAGGACTAGAAGTGCTCTTTCTATACTATGCTAACTGCCATGCAAAACAGTAACTTAAAAATGACATTTTTAGACTTTGTTCATGTATTTGATGTGCTTGTGTTTTAACTGACATCATTATTATTTTACGTGAGTAAATATCAAGAAAAAGGCCATGCAGAGTGTAGATGCAGGACTGTACTCCCAAACATATTCCAGGAGGATGTACATGTGGTTAGTACACAGATATGTCACTGAAGCAGTGTAAATACATGTTTTCCCAGCTGTTTTGCTGTGATCTTCAATTCAGCTACCTTAGACCATTCTGGTTATTACAGATGAATAAAGTAACCTTCTGCATTCAGTGATGTCCAGTATGTAAAGTGGGTTGCACTAATGGCAGGCTCATTTGTACGAATGGTGGTTAAGTCTTTTTGCACCAGAATACATTTTTCAGTTTTTGCGATAGTATTTTTCCCTAAAGGGTATCAATAATTGGCACTGATGTACATTGTTGAATGCTGTGCAAAGGATGAAGCGAAAGAAAAAAGAAAAAAAAAATACTACAATTCAACTGTATTGATTTTTCAACTTCTTGGATTTCAAGAAGTACAATGCATATAGTACTGATCTATATTTTCAGTTACAACCCTTCACAAGAGATGAACACAGCACCTATAGCATTGCAATGGAATATGTTGCACCACATAAACCGTTAAAAAATCAGAAAGTAAACAACATGTGTAGAGCATTTAACTTCTGAAATGTTTACTTATGTTTCATTATAGATATGTTATCAAACTTTTCTTAGTTTTCTTTTCATAGTACTGTTTTTTTTTACTGGGATTATTGTATATCTGTGGGTGATAATGAATATAAGGGTAGAAATAACTTTCTGTGAGGCAGACTTACAACATTGTTGCACACTACTTAATTTTACTACCTTTGTTCAAAGAATGCCCTAAAGGCTGTCATAAATATAATCTATCTTTAAGGTGCTTATATGCTTAAGGTTTCAGCCACATTGTTAGCCATCTTCATTCTCTGTCTGGAACTGGCAACACTTGGGGAAACAAAACATACTTCTCTAGCATGATATAAAATCCACAGCTGACATCATGCTTGCAAGGTGTAGGTAAACCCCTCTGGGCACATAGAATACAATTAGCGCTCACCTCATTAGCCTTTCTTAATCACTCAATTTACATTATGTACCATGGAGATAAACATGTTTGTTCCTACAAAATGATGAGCACATGCCTGGATCATAATAAAAGTAAGATTCTAAATTATTCTTAAGATACAATGCAGTCAGGACATTTAAGAATAACTGAATCCATTTCCTCTGTTGGTGGTCCAGAGGATTTCCTGATAGAAGTTACATTTTATTGTCAGAATGTAATGATCAAAATAGAAGAGGGAATTGGACTAAGGAGTTAAGAAATTCTTTAGTCTTTATTGTGGTGAACGAGGAGTGAAAACATATATTCAATGCATCTTAGTTAGATAATTCTTTTTATGTCTACTAAGCCAAGATCATTCATGTAATTTTGTTCAAGGGTCAATATGATGGGTTAGTACTGACTACAATAAAATTAATAGCAAAACTAAAATTAGCAGTTACATGTTGAGAAAATTGATTAAAACAAGATATTTTCAGATATTTGTCATAAAAGGAGCAGCAATTTCATATACATTCACTAACTGGTGCTGTATTTAGCTTGATGCAAAATTTGTCTCAACCAATTGATACTTTTGTTCCTTGACCAAGCCTGCATATTAAAACTCAGTCTGGAATATCCATGATTTTTGGCAACATGACATGTTTCTGATCATCAAGCAAAGAAAAATCACCACCACATCATTATTGAGAAGAAAGCTACTAAGGACAAACTAGACCAAATCCTCAACACGCTTTAGCCATATGCTTTTTTAAAACTAGCCAGTCATGCTCACCTCAGCTTATGTCTTTGCAAAGGTCCCCTGGCTGAGCAACCTGACATAAATGCAAGGAAATGAATCTAACATTTCCAAACAACCTATTCTGGGCAGAAGGGCAGTAATTAAGATTATATGTGTATCCTTTTGAAGAATCTGCAATACATTCATATAAAATGAGATCAATTTTATGAGTTACAACGTATATTTTTTAAGAGTACATAAGAAGTCAAAAGACATTGCTGTAATAACCAAAGAATTCTTAGAATGTACAATGTTGGAAAACAAAATGTATAATATTTGAAAAAAATGTTATCATTGTTAATATTCCACGTTTTCCATAAAGCTTGCAGGTTGCTAGATCTCTGTGTATCACCACACATCCCCTCACTGCAGTAAAACATTGCTTACATGGTTAATGAGTAACTTCTACTATGAAATGTGTGCTAGACATGTTATCATTGATTGGGTATAACCACCTGACAATGATTTCAAAGGCATATACTAAATCATCTAATGCTTTTTTGACCTGTATTATAAAAAAAAAAATAAGAGAAAGTATATTAGAATGGATACTGGTCACTCATCCAAACAGTGCCAGCTAAGTTGAGATCCTCATCAGTTCTTTTAATGATCATCATCCCAAAAGTTAGAAATCAGTTTTCTTGATACTGAACAGATCCTGTTATCATTGTCACCTAAAACAAAAAGTAAAGCCAATTAAAATTAGTTTAGCATATTCACAGTTGCTTATGAAATGATTTTCATTAGTATGTGAGTCACTTGGTATGTTCAAGATTTTTTGATGTAAAGCAATAGTAAGCAGTAATATTAGTCATCAGTTAGTCATAAAAGAAATATATACAATTTGAAAAGGGGTGGTGGATTATCTATATACACACACATACCCTCTGCAGACTCACTCACACACACATACACACACACACACACACACACACACACACACACACACACACACACACACACACACACACACACACACACACACGCATATATACATACAAATATATATTTGTATGTATATTGCCTACTCAGAGGCGATCTCTGCCTAACATACAAGGCCATGTCAAACCCAGAGTTGTTGGACATGCTACACTTAAAGAAATCCCAATACCTCTGATCCACACACTCCAGGGATCTTAACCTTGTCATCACGATGAACAGAAAATGCTGGAGGGATAGGTTCCTGACCCAGAGACTCCCCATACTCTGGAATAGACTGCTAATACATGTTAGGCAGAGCGCCTCAATGGCTCTCTTCAAGAGGAACCTTGACAATTGGATGGGAGCTAGGAAACTCACCCTGGGGATCACATCAGTAGCCCTGCTAGACTGGGGTCCAGGAAAGTAAATATTTGTGGAAGCAATATCCAGGGAATCGTTATGGCTAGGCTTGTATAGGCCCTAGGGCTGATAGCCTAGTGCCTACCTATGAACCTATGAACATATATGTATATATATATATATATATATATATATATATATATATATATATATATATATATATATATATATATATATATGGCTCTACTTCAGAAGACTGAAAAAACAAAAGACTGAACCCCAAAAGACTGAAATATTGGAGTTGGTATATATAGTTAGCAGGGGTTGTGGGTGGCACAACCCGCCCACATGAGGGGTGCAGGGGGGCTTGCCTCCTGAATTAAAAATGTGTTCAGTGTTTTGAATTTTCAGTCTTTTGGGATTCATCACCTGTAGTTAAATATACTTACTCCAGGATCACACTATAGTGGGGAAAAGGACAAACTTACCCTTGTTGGCCAAATGCATACTTACCCTGTTAAAAAATTCGGTAGTGTAATAGTTAAGTAAAGTAATGGTTCAGTGTTGTCTTCTCAGGAAAGTCATCTTCTGGTAAGATGGCTTTCAATTATTAGAAGTAGACCCAAACACTTTACCTTGCACTGCTGTACTGAACCCACTTAATGGAATGCCCTTCTGCTGTATGAACTAGAATAAAAGTACACTGAATAGATATGTCATGTCCTTACACCCTTGCTTCACACTAACAAAAATGAGGACCATGCTAAACATTAGGGTATTAGGGAATGGAAGTGGAACAGTTATTAAGTCACAATATTAATGTCTGAAGATTTGTGAATCTGAGCACCCATCATCCATACATCCAGTGCTGGTGAGTCACATCTGATTCATATAGCAACCGTGTGAACAGCCACCATCATCCACGGAGGTTAGCAGGTAAGTTGGAAATAGAAGCGCATTACCAAACCTTTCTTATATATCAGACAAACACACCACATGTGAACCAGTTGACAATTTAGAGATGCAAGTCCATCTACTTCATATTCTGGTATGTGAGAGGAAAATGGAGTACCTGGAAAAAACTGTACAAACACAGGGAGGACATGCAAACTCCACATAGATGGCATCTCAGCCAAGAACTAAACTGGAGAACTTATCGCTGTAGGATAAAGATACTCTGATTGCTACTATGCCAACCTCTGAGAACTCATGCCTTTGACATATACTCAGTGAGCTTAGAGTCCATAGCTCGATGTTGGACTGTTATTATCCTATATAAATGAATGCTTATGATTCTCAGATTGTCACCATGTTTATGCATCACCATGCTGGTGGCAGTTGGCTGTGGAGCTGACTGAATGGATGGGACAGTCACTGATCTATTTTTCTAGGGACAGGATAGGCTGCTTTTTAAGAAAAGATGTCACATGACCACTATGGCAGGAAACAGTATAGCACCTACAGAGCTAATTATTT
The DNA here is from genome assembly GCF_019279795.1 of Protopterus annectens. Classification (NCBI taxonomy): domain Eukaryota; kingdom Metazoa; phylum Chordata; order Ceratodontiformes; family Protopteridae; genus Protopterus; species Protopterus annectens. The sequence goes on from NC_056746.1 coordinate 709,194,752, forward strand.
ACCTTCAAAATAAGTTAAACTAATTTGTGAGTGGAGTACTGGAGGGTGCATTCCCAGCAGTAAATGTTACTTTTAGAAGGATAGCTGAATGGTTATGACTTTATCAGGGTGCAGATCAAAGTTCTTTGGTACAGTTCAACTTCTTCAATTCTTTGTCAACAAAACGTTGTTAATTTTTTGGCATCATATAATATTAATAGGATTTTTTTTGCTACCCAAGGTTTTTTTTCTTAAAGCTCATTGTGCTACAATCTGATTGACAAAATTAACAAGGCACCAAGAGTTCACAGATGTGGTTAAATGTTTTTATCATATTCATGCAAAAGAAAATTTTACAATTTGTCCCAATATTTTTCTAGTCTTTCTGTGTCCTTTCAGCTAAAGAAAATAACAGTAGATCTGACTAGTTGTATGCAATATAGCTCTTGCTTCAAAATTTATGAATTAGTATTTCCCTTTTGATCATAATATTCCATTTGGTATATTATTACTGTCCACACACTATGGAGTCGAAATAAAATGATGTTTGCTACAGGCATGATTAATCTTCAAGTTGGTGCAACAATTTTTAAAACTAACCTAATGTATGGAAAATGACAAATCTTACCAGTTAGATACTCTGATGATGCACACATAGCATGAGGCTGTTACAATGAAATAAAACTGAATCTGAAACATGCAGCATGTAAAAATATATTAATTAAATCAGTTGGAATCTAAAGTACTTTTCAGTTAGAAATATATTGCAAGCAAATGGGATAAATGCATGTACTCATTCAATAGAAATCCTCTTAAACACATCCACTCACAGGCACACACCCACATACTGACACAGACTACTATATGACACACATTTTAAATCATTTGTACAATATTAACTTTTACCATAAGATCGGAGTTTTGAAACTAATAAGAGTTTGAATGGAGATCACTGTACAGCACAGAACAGGAAATTTACTGTTCTCTTCACTGTAGTCTAATGAGAGAGTTGGTATATTTAATTAGCAAGGTGTGCCTGGGATGCAGGGGGGCTTACCCCCTGCACAAATGTAAAAAAAAAATGTGTTTTTATTTTTTCTTTATTGAAGTTTTGAACGTTCAGAACTTCAGTGTTATGGTCTTAACCATATGAAGTTTGAAGTTTTGAAAGTTCGAGCTTCCAAGGTAGACATATATATTTATTTATATATATATATATATATATATATATATATATATATATATATATATATATAGACACACATATGGGTCTCTTCTAATAATCAAAAGCCGACTAACCCAAAGACAACTTTACCGAGATGACAACACAAAACTTTAATTTACAGATCGATCACACTACCGAATTTTTTAACAGGGTAAGTATGCACTTGGCCAACATGGAGAAATTTGCCCTTTTCCCCACTGTAGTGCAATCTCAGAGTTGGTATATTTAGTTAGGGGTTGTGTATGGTTGTAGTCCCCCATCTGGGTAGGTTTAATATATTGTGGTATGTTTCCTCTTTCCATGTTGGCAAAGTGCATACTTACCCTGTTAAAAAATTCAGTAATGTGACCATTCAGTAAAATAATGGTTCAATGTTGTCGTCTTGGTAAAGTCATCTTCAGGTAAGTGGGCTTTCGTTTATTAGAAGTAGATATAAGTGCCCACCCACCCCTTAACTTTCCTAACTTACTCATTGGTCACACAACCTTGGAATAAGTTAAAAAAAACTGTGTTGTTTTTAAGTGTTGGTTAAATGGGCTCATTCAGCTGGGACTGAATGAAAAACACATAAAATATATAAAAAAATTGCCCTGGCCACTGATTAGCCCATGAATAAGCAGGAAGGAGAAATGACACAGCAGACGTTTCAGTCACAGAAATTCCTTGAGTCTCATATTTTCATACCTATTACTGAGTAGGTCTTTGAGTACTGGGAGCCACATGTAAATAAAATAATCACTTTCCTGTCTTACCACTATGAGAAGAATAACTGTGAGAAAGTAAATCATGTGAGGGGCCAGTGTAATGTATTGTACTCACATAATTTAAGCTGTAATCATACTAAATTCACATATTTAATTTTCTAATGAGTCCTGCAAAAGTAGATGTGTTTGCCTTTAGATTTACATATTCTGTTATTCAATATGATGTGCTATTCCAAACCTTGTAGCTAAATTAACAATATTTAACTTATGCTATAGAAATAACAAGCTTATCATATTGCTCCTTGAAAAAAATAAACAATACACAGAAACATAGCTATTCATAGGTTCATACTAAGTACTGGGCCAGCTGTCCTTGTGGGATATTTTAAGCCTAGACAATTTCCCTTTTTGAGCTTGAAATAACCTCTCCCATCTGGGTATACATTGGCCTTACACATCCCATGGTTAACAATTATATATTACCCCTAATGAGAATAATTGGGATCATACTGTAGATAATTTGATGGGAAGAATGTTTGGGATAAAGCATTTAAGAGCTGCCTCTATCCATCAGAGGTACTTGGAACAGTCCCAGGGTATATTTTCTGTCTCTCATCCATAGATCTAATTGGCACTTGAAAATGTACAGGGTTGAACTTTGTTTTATATGGATGAGAAGTCTCATTCACAGCAGCAATATCCTCTGTGAGATATACCTGTTCCTCTAAACCATTCTGTTGGTGTTGCAGAAAAGGTTCAGATCCCTAGACTGTGTATTTCTGATGCTATTTGACTTGCTAATGTGCAGTAAATCCACCAGTAATGGATGGGAGGATGCCTTGCATGCCAAGCACAGGTCATCTCTTAGCAGAGTGTAGAATTACAGGGCTTTGTGTTGGTCCATGTAGGACATGTTGTTTAGGCCTTGTATTCTTTTAGTATGGTATTTCTGTGAGCATTCCAGTTGATGCATGTCTCTGGACAGATACATGCCAAAGAGGGCATAATAGTCAATGACTGACCTAATGAGGGAAAAGTAAAGGGGGATAATAACATTCCTAGATCTAGACACAATCCCTTTGTTTTTAAGCTGTGCAATATAGAATGTTTTTCTTTGAACAATATACACAATGTGGTCATTCCCAAACCCTGAACAACTGAGTCAAGTCTTAGGGGCATATTGTTTATTTGAGAGTTCCCTGGGGGGTAGATACGTTTCCAAAGGATACAATAATACATTTTTTGGCAATTAGTTTAAATCCTTGATTTTGCCTCCAGTTATTTTTTTCAGGCAAACCTTCCTGCAGGAATAATAAGTCATTTGGGGATTCAGTGACTGTCCTAGATTGCAGTCATCTGCAAATTTAGTCAGCCAGAGCCCTTTGACACTGGCTTTTACTTCAGAAAAGTAGATGCCAAACAGGAGAGGTCCCAGCAAAGAACCCATGGGGACTCCACTGGTGACTGGTATCTCTTTATGGAAGTAAATTCCCCAATTTTCATCTTTTATAGCATTATATTATTTCCTCAACAACACAAAGCACTGAACCACCATACAGTTTTGTGTAAATACACCATCAACAAATTAAGACAAATGTTTTTTTTTTCTGATAGGTGAAGACCCTGCTCTCCCAAGTCCCTTCATTTACTATTCTCACTCTGTTGTCTCCATAAATAAGCAAAAAAGCAACAAGCAGAAAACAATAATAGCAAAAGACTCATTCTTTGTGCAATGTGCTACAGTGTCATGGTTGAAATGATATGTTAAAATCTCTGCAACATGTACCAAGCAAACAGAAATATAATAACAAAAACATTGAGAGCCACGCTTGGGCTAATAAACCTCCAAGAAATGTATCTAGGTTACCTAAAGAGTGACTAACTAACTAACACATAACTAAGGAGAAAGATGTCAAAGAGGACTACTAGCAGGCCACATAAAATACTGACATTGCAGAAATTTCACTGAAAAATTTTACTTGCAACTTAAGCTAGGGCTTTTAATATTGTGTTACCGCTTAGCTACCTGATGCTGAAACAGATGTCCACCAAGAAACTTCATCAGTCACACTTAACTGTAATCTGAAACTGTAATATTTTTCCTTCCATTCTGGTATGGCCAAGTGCAAGGCAGTGTCAGGCCATTGTTATAACCATCAATCCCTTTGTTTCTGATAAGGGAGGGATATGAAGAAAGAGCGAGAGAGAGGGGGCTGGGCAGACAAAAAGAAATAGAATGATGTAACAGTATCTCTGTAAGGAATAGCAGGACTGTAAAAACCTGTTTGTTTTGGCTCCACCATTGGCTACATGTGCACACCATTCAGACTGAATAGCACAGAAAAATTAAGAAATAATGAGAGAGAATGGGAGAGCAATATGTTGGGAAAATGGAGTTATCCTAGCAAATATATGTTTCCCGGCAAAGTCCTTTTTTCTACTTTTTCCTGAAATGCTTATTGAGGATTTATGTAAGAGGATGCTTCCAATATGAAGATATTCATTTTGCCAACCCTGTACAGTCATGAAAAAGTGAGCATTGTGTGACTTCCTAACACTCCATGTGATCTCCTGGCACAGAGTGTACAAAATATCACGTGTGCACTAATTCTACTTTATGTTCCTCCTGCCAGTGTACATAACTTCATACCAGTATGGGTGTCCTCTTACTTATGTGTGTTTACCTCCTTTCAGTGTATGTGATTTCTTATCATATAGACAATGGTCTTGTACTAGCATGTGCATCCTACTGCATTGTGTGACCCACTTCCAGAGTCTGTGGCTTCTTTCCACGGGTGACATCTTATGGCATTTGTGACTTCATATCTGTTTGGGTGATCTTCTACCAGTGTATGTGACCACCTTTTGCTGCATATCAGCTCTGTCTACTGTGTATGATCTCCTATTACTGTGTATGACCTCCTACCAGTGTAGGTGACCTCTTTCTAGAGTACAGGACATCCAATGCTTGTGTGTGATCCCTAATGAGCATTTGTGAACTGCTACTACTGTGTGTGACTTCTTAACAGCGTACATGTTTTATTTCCTTCCTGGGCATGTGCCCTTTCACCATTGCATGCAACCTCCAACCAGGATATGTGATATACTAGCAAAATATAAGGAATAAGGACTGTGTCTGACCATCTGCTACTGTGTAATACCTCCACTATCTATGTATGTTCAATCCCCTTATGTGTATTTCTGTATATGTGCTGCCATACTAGTGTATCTGACCTCTGACCAGTGGCTATACCTTCTAGATGCTGTGTTTCAACTCCTGCCATTGTATATGCCTCCAAAAATTGAGTGTGACTTCCTTTCAGTTTACATGACCTACCAGCTTATTAGAACTCCAATCTGTTTATGTTTTCTTCTAGGAATGTGTGTATGTTTGTGACCTTATAATGCCTCCTATAAGCATGTGATCACCTATCTCTAAACCATATGTCGGATCTCCTACCAATGTATTGGGCCCTCTGCCATGGTATGTGTTCTCCACAATGTTGATTATCTCCTACCAGTGTATGGGTACTCCTGCCAATATATGTGCTCTCCTAATGGTGCATGTCTAATGTATTACCAGCGTTTCGGCAACATTCTGCTCTTTCTATCTGTGTATGACCTTATACTAGAGAGTTTGACCCCTCATAAGTGTGTGCGGCCTCCTACAGTTGCATATGACCTCATATCACTGTAGTGTGTATCTTTCTATTTGATATTCCTGTCTTATTTTTATTATTTGACATTGCTCAAGCATTTTTATTATATAAATTATGTACTCCACTCCTTTGCCTGTCAGTCTTACCTAGAAAAATCTAATTTTAATCCATCTGCTTTTCATGCTCACTTTATGATGACTTCTTACTGATAAATATGGCTGCATACTAGCAGATAGATATTTTCATTCTGTTTTATTTTTCATTAGTTAAATCATAATACCCTGTCGGAGTGCAGTTTTAGTCATTTCTCTTTTTTATGTTTTGTAGAATACTTATTTTATTTCAGCATAGTTAGTGACATTAAATTATTGAGATATAAGATTCTCACATTACTGTTTGTTACTGTGTGTATATATGGCAGTATAGTATGTGAAGATACAGAAACTTGTGCATACAAAAATAATTAAATAAATACTAGCATATCCTAGCTATGGTATATCTTATATCTTACACAGATGCACACACACACACACACACACACACACACACACACACACACACACACACACACACACACACTCACAAATAAGCAAAGACAAAGTTACATGTACGTGTACAAATGCACATAAGAATGCACATAAATATACATAAACAAATGCACTCATACACACATCTACAGACAACAAACATCTATCTGCATGTCTCTGTGTGTGTGTGTGTGTGTGTGTGTGTGTGTGTGTGTGTGTGTGTGTGTGTGTGTGTATACAAGTTTAAAATTATATTAATACCATACTGAGAGACTTTTGCCATTAAACGCACATTTTCATATTTTGCTCCGATACCTCATTTATATTGGAATTCACTACTTCACATTACACACCATATGAAAGAGAAATGTGAATCTTCAGTAAGAAATATGAATGATGGAGAGGTACAGCTGTACAATCCTGACAGAAAGCATTGTTATTAAAGCTGTAATAGCACCCACACAACACATTGGCATGCTTCCTGTATAAGCCGTGGCATAGTCTAATTGTTTTAGTTTTGTTCTAATGGTTTTATTAAATGTATTATGTTAATTCATGGTAATCTGCAGCACTTTCTAAGTAAAAAGGCTGATGCAAGATAACATCAGAGAGGCCATAAGATCGACATCTGTGTTTCCTGCTCCTATTTAAACCCTAGAATGAAAATAGTACATTTTCTTTTATAGATTCTAAGATACACTAATAGGTGGTCTAAGTCCTCAGCCTTTCATAACAGTTCACACTTGCATACTCATTTATTATATTGACAGTTCAGCCAGATTTGTATATATTCCTTTATTAAGGGGAAAATGCCACTAGGCAAGAGCCCAAATGCACTGATCTTGGAAATAACTTGCTCAGAAATGTCGTACAATATGCAAGTACAGCCAGAGGAATCAGGCTAAAGACTGATGAATAAGATTCATTAGAACTTTATAGCACTAACATTTGGTATTAAGTTGTGAAATGAGTTTTGGGAACCAACCAATTTGTCCAGGGACATCTTTGGTAAGGGTTTAGAGAGTTAAATGGGGTGGGTGCTGGGTGGTTTTTAGGTAAGGGATTTAAGTTTAGGGATGGAGATGACCTTCTTAGTTGGAAAGGAAAGGGTTAATTTGTGAAGGGACTTTAGAGGAAGTAAGGTAGATGAAGGGTGGTATTTAGGATTTTATAGGAGTGTAACTGTTGGGAGGGTTGCATTTTGTCGTGAACTTGTTAAGGCAAGGTTACATCCGAGATGACCTGTAGGCATTCTTCAAGAACAGGTAGGCCTTGTGTTAATGGAGGGGTGGATCATGGTGATTGTGACTGGTATGCATATATTTTTTCATAATGGTTTGGATCCCATTGCGGTGTTGTTACTTCATGGCAGGGCTGTGATGTATGTGCTTGGTTGGTTTACAGGGGCTAAGTGGGTAGATAGCTGGCCATTTAATTGCCCTTGCCTCGTATTTGTATTTATAGTTAGAAATTGGTCCAGTGCAGTTTTAAAGGTTGGAGCAGTTTTCAGTAGGGTAGCTTTCATGTGCTTTGTCTTATCTCACATGTGTTATTTGTATTTGGTTGAGTTGATGGTAGCGTGACAGGGGAAAAGGGAGCAAAGGAGCTTTGTCAGGGAGATTAGATAGAAATAGCAAATGTGAGTGGTCAAAAGAAGATCCTTAGAGCATTGTCTGGTGTAGACTGTTTTGAAGGGTTGGAGAGCTTTGCTTGTTTTCAGTAAGGTAATGTTCACAGGCTTTGTCTGGTTGCATCAGTCCTGCCTGTGAGGGGACTAGTTCTTGTGCATGCACTTAAGGGCTTTAACAGTTGAAGGAGGCAACTTGAACAGGTGAGGGCATTTAAGTGAGTTGGGTATGTGTGTGGTTGAGTGTGTGTGTGGATGTGAGGGCCAGAGTGTGAGTCTATGTGTTGGTATATGACTGTGTACTTAGAAGGGAAATCAGATAACTGCTTTAGGGTAGGACATGACTGAGAGGTGAAGTTGAGAGTGGTTTTAGGTCATAGGAAGGGGGTTTGCTGTGGTGGAGATGACCTGGGTGTAATGGACATTGGTCACCCATGCCTGATGAGTCTCTAACGTTCATGGATGGGAGGCAGTACAGGGGCAGGCAGATTACTGAATGAGCATTGTAGGTCTGCATATCTCTCCTCCTATGAATTTAGGTAATCTGGATGAGGCCTCACATGGTGGGGGATGGGAGCCAGATGGTGGGGGCAGACTTTGAGTGTTGCTCTTATGAATTATGAGGTTGCTGGAGTGACGGGTTTTGTGTCAGCATCATACCTCTCAAGTGTACAGAATTTCACAGAGGGTCCAGATTTTTGCTTCATATTTTTGGTCCATTTTTCACAAAATTGTAGTTTTCTGGCAGGTTGGTGGCAGATCACAGGGGACTGGGGTTAAGAGATAGTGGTGGACATTTGAGTTTCAGACTTTATACATTTCAGAGGATTCATGCTAATGCAAGGCCTGTTATTCTATTGGCTTTCTGGGTTTGTAGGAGTGGTATTTGGAGATTGTCTCTGTTTTGGGTCTTTGCCCCCATTCTGTTTGTGACTTTGTCCAGATTTCTTGCTCTAAGAGGTTGAGAGGTACAATTGGCATGCATTTTCTGTGGGCTGTAAGGACTGAGACTCGAATGCCCATCTTTGTTTAGTGACTTCAATCTTTGGTAGTCGGCACTTGTTTGACAGGGGAAACATGGTGGTGTGTTAGATGGACCAGGAGTGTGTGGCAGAAACCTGTATATTTTGCTAAGCAACAATTAACACTTTGGGGCAAAGGGTAAACACTGCAAGCTACAGCTGCTCTGGGATGGGGTTTGGATTCATCGGTCTTCATTTGTTTGCTGTGTGACCTTCAGCATGTCTCTTGACCAAGTATTGCTTTGGGGTCACCCCTGTTTCACATTACATAGTGTAAATTACACTGAATCTTATTAAGTCATTAAGATTAGTTTTATAAGTCATTTTAGCTTAATTGCAAGTCATTTCTTTCACGTTATTTCTCATTGTATTTTAAGGGATTTCTTTGTCTTGTTGCAGGGAGGTTGCATGGTATGCCTTCTTTTCTTGGTGCTTTGTTAATGGGAGGTATTACAGTACTTCAGTATGTGGTGAGCCTCATTTGGACAGAATGCATAGGGCTGAATGGTGATGAACATTATTTTTTTTCCTTCACTTTGTGCTTTCTCTTCTTGAGTCTTAAGGGGTTTTTTTCTTTTGTTGCAGATGGCGAATTTGCTGAATTTACAGCAGAGGTGGGAGGCTATTGTGGTTCAGGTGGAGGAGCTTTCAGGAGGTGCCTAGTGATGATTCTGGAATGACAGATGATTCAGGTGATACCAGTCGGAAGAGGTGACGTTCAGCTCTGAGGACCAGATCTGCAGTTCGTGTCAGTCAGGCATGACAGTCGAGCGAGGTGGTTGCTGTGGATTCCCTGACACCTGTAGTGGCTTAGGATGGAGCAGCAGGTAATGATATTCTGTTGGGGGTCTCATTAGGTAGGGCAGGACTTGAGTGTGTCAGGAATGATTGTGGGATGAAGGGGTTGGGAAGGTGGCCTGATGGTTAAGGTGTTTCCCTTACAAACACAAGGTGTAGGGTTTGAGTCTCACAAGGGATAATTGGCTAGGCTTAAAATGGCCTGCAAGGGCAGTTAGCTTAGTACTAACCTATGAACCTATGGATAGTTGGAGACTGAAGTTTATCGGGGGTCAGGGAAGTTAGAAAGGATGTAGGGGATATGAAGGAAGGTTATGAGATGGGACAGGGTGTAGCAATCAATGGAGAGGGTAGCACAGGGGAGATTGTGGGGAGTTTGGTGTCATCTGTAGGGGATGGGGTATTTGTTTGGACATTCGGTCTGATTTTGGCATACAACCAGGTGATTGTTTAGCTACACAGGGTATGGGGCAAGGAACAGGTACAGTTTTTCTGACCTCTCACATTCCATCTTTAGTTAAGGAGAAGATTTGGAAAGGGGAGAATGTTGATGTCTTTGAATTAATTGATGTGGAAGGGATGCAGTGATTGGTGGAATTGGACAAAGTGAATGGCAAGGATCTTTTGGCAGTGATAGTGGCAATGGGGAGAAGGTGAGTAGGTAGGCTATGACCTAGGACATGGGATAATTGGGTGGTACATTTCGTCTACTATATGGCAGTGTGGCTGGAAAAAGATACTTCTTTGGCTTTGCCACTTTGTCTTACTTCCTTATGATTCAGAAGGCTCAGCATCTGCGGCCAGGAATTGTTTGGATATGGTATGACCAGAGGTTTAGGATGTGGAGCAGTTGATCGCTCTCTCTGCTGAGAGGTTAGGCATCTGGACATATGGCTATGAATGATGATGGATACTTTTGTGGTGGATAGCAGAGGAGTAAGGGTAGGGGTGGAAAGGAGGAGTGTGTTGGGCTTTTAATGTGGGGTGTTGCTTGTGATGCCCATGCACTGGCCCAGTAATCAAGGAGCCTCAATCCTCACCACTAGCACCAGTGAGGGGTGTCCACATTGGGAGGATAGCAAGTACACACACAGTAAACTATACTTTCCCTTAAGAGCACACAAAGTTCACAGTCAGTATGGGGCTGGTTTCTTTGTTTCTCTCCAGATCCCCAATTAGACTCCCCACTGGCACAGCTATAGGGTTCAGATCTCAGCTAAGTGGTGAAGCCAAAACCTTCAGCACCCTCTCTGTCCAACCATTGCTTCATGTCCCTGCCCAAGTAGCTGACACACATACACTTTGAGATATGAATTATATACAAACACACAGACACTTCTGGAGAGGGCTGGCACAGGTTCTCTGGCTATGCCCCCTTTCTGCCCAGACCAAAAGGTGGTACCAACTGCCACCAACCACTACTATCAGCTACTATAAAGGCCCTTACCAAAGGGTGTCCAATTTTACTGTGCAATATTATTATTATCCTATTAGTAAGTGTGACGAACAGCAAGGCTATTGGAGTAGCTCTGTACAGTATCACCAGATACATGCAAGTAGTCTAGAGATTAAATTATCTCTACACAAAATAGCCACAGTTGAAAGGTTTAAAAATATTTAATAATAATAAAAACACAAGACAATACTTATTACTTCAACACAATATTATAGGATAGTCTGACATAAATATAGAAAACAGCTAGACTAATCTGGCTATATTCCTATCTAAGAGAAATCACTGTTCTATATATTACTTACATACAGAGCAGGCAAGTGCTGGTGAGTGAATGTCCTTACTAGATCCAAGACAAGATACAAAATGTTCTTCTTTCTTTCTGAGATAGCCCTTAAATTGATAATACACTGTACTGCCGAGTCATTTCAGATTACATCATTCTTGTCATCTCTGATTTAGGTTTCCCAGGCTCACAGAACTCATAATTTAACATATTGTTGTAATCTTGCACCTGCCAGGAAGCCACAGTAATAAAGGACACTTTACATGTAAAATCTAGTAATTATTGTCTTAACACAATATACAGAATTTCCTTGACCAGACATCCTGTCTCCAAGCTTGAGATCAAAGCTGTAAAATTCTTTACTTAACAGCTTTGTTCCAGCAGGGTGCACTGTGGTTACATTTTTGTAGCTCAGTACAACATATAGTTTAATCATAATATATAGTTCTCTTTACATTTGTAAAACAAGCCTGTATATTATATTAATATTTACAATGTCATAGAATTATCTACAAAATTCTATCTGGCTGAGCTGGCAGCCCCTCAGTTTTTTACATTGCTAATGGGTGGGGTGTAAGTTCTTGCATGCTTGTTCAAAGTGTTTGGGGAGCCATCATTATGGTTGACACGAGACAAATTTAATTTGGTGACTCAGGATGCGTTTTCATCTGATATGTATGTTTTCCCTTTTTCTTACCAGGGGTTTCAGAATCTCCAAACTAGGGGTAATTTTCAAGGGTTATGAGGATAGGTGTCTTTTCAGGGGGCAAGAGAATGGCCGGGGGCTCATTGTCCAATTAAGGTGGAAGTACTGTGATGTATGCTCCAGCAATTTCCTGATTTCTCTCTTAAAGAAGAGATAATTGAAGGCTTTTCTCAGGGGGGTTGCCTATTAAATCAAGAGTAGTTGGGGGTGGGGTAGTTTGTAGGAGTTTGCCCTCTGTTTGTGGGATGCAATATGTTTTGGAGGGTTTGGTGGAGAAAGAACGACAGGCTAGCAGGTTGTTGGGGGCTTTTGATAACCACCCCTTTGACAGTTTTAAAATTTCCCTTTTGGGTTTGGTTCCTAAGAAGGTGGCTGGTGAGTTTAGGCTTATTCACCACTTGTCATACCCAGAAGGGAGCTCTGTTAATGACTTCATTTCCATGGAGGATGCTAAGGTCGGTTATGCATCTCTCGATGACTCTGTGAAGGTTATTTGGGGGTTTAAGGATCTATGGTTAGTGAAGGTGGACATTGAATCTAACTTTCACCTTCTGCCAATACGTGAGGAGGAGGAGTGGCCATTATTAGGCATGGTGGTAGGGAACAAATTTTATTTTGGTAAGGCTATGCTAATGGGGTGCTTGGTGGCTTTCACTGCTTTTGAGAAATTTAGCACAGTACTGCATTGGGTTTGGTGGCAGCAGCCTGTCGATACACAGAGGACCATGCATTATTTGGATGATTTCTTGATAGTAGGTGAAGGATTTGTGGTAGCAGATGAAGGTTTATGAGAATTTTTAGGGAAGTGTGAGGAGTTGTGGGTCCCATTGACTAGACAGATGTTAGAAGGTCCAACTAAGGCAATGGATTTTTTAGGATTGCTGGTGGATGCTGAATGAGGTTTGTTTTACTTGCCGGCTGATCAGATAGCTAGATTGAAGGAGAAGATTGGTCCAGTGGTGTCCAAGGACAAGGTGCAGATTCAGGAGGTTATGGAGCTTTTCGAGCTTTTGAATTTTGCATGCTGGGTAGTGCATTCAAGGCATACCTTTTGTAGATCAGTGGCCTTTTTGTTAAATGGAGAGAAGAGCAAACATCATTGGGCCAGGGTTAAGTTGGTATGGGCTGATATGGCACTTTGGTTATCATTTCTGGAACAGTTTAAAGGTGTCTCTTTTTGGCAGACAGATTGGGTTGGTCAATAGGATTTGCAATTGTTTACAGATACCACTGGGGGTATTGGAATGGGTACATTTTTTGGAGGGGAATTTTTTTTGTCTCATTGGCCAGAGGGTTGGTAGGATGAGTGGAAAAGGGATGTTGTCTTTTTGGAGTTAATGCCAATCTGGGTTGCGTCAGTAGTTTGGCAGGAGCATTTGAGGGGAAAGAGAGTAATTTTTAACTCTGATAATATGGCAGATATGTGAGTTTTGCAAACAAAGACTGTGCAATCTAAATCCTTGTTGTGTGTGTTTAAATTGGTATTGCCGAGTTTATTAATACATTTTTCATTCCCAGATGTGTATGTGGCAGGGGTTAGGAAAGAGGTTGCTGACAGTCTGTTTCAGTTTCAGTTTTCCAGGTTTGAAAGTTGCCCACAGGGGTAATGGAAGAGCTGATGGTGTTGCCAGACGAGACGTGGCATCTTGGGTTGATGTAACCAGGAGGTTGGTGCAGCATTCTTGGGCATTGTCTATGGTAGGGCATTAATTGATTTTGATAAATTTATTTTGCAGTTGCCTGAGGATGAAGAAGTGTGGTTGCAGGAATTTTTATTAAGATATTTAGATCATGCTTGGGGCAGGGGAAGACGGCGCAATTGATTAAGGTGGATTTGGTAGCAATTAGTATATCTGAGCAGGGGGCTGGGTTGCATGATTTACAAAGTCTTGGATGGTGGGGCATATGTTGAGAGGATGGGGTAGAGTGGATGGAGTGTGCATGGATATGCATTGGCTGTTGGCAAGTTTTGAGAATATTACTTATGGTGTGGCTTTAGCAGTGGGTGACTCAGTGGACTATGTTTTGTAGGGTTACTTTGTGTTTATGGGTGTATTTTGGGGTATTTGGAGTGTCAGAATTGTTAGGGTTATTATGTTGGACAGATATTATGGTTTTCCCAGAGTAATTGCACATTTGGTTACATAGGTCTAAATGGATCAAGTTAGGTAGAGGCATGCAGATAGTTCTTGGGAAAGAAATGAGTGGAGAGCTTTGTCCGTTGGGTTAGGCTATGTGTTGATGCAGACTCATGTGGGAGACCCTCAGGAATTGGTATTTCATTTGAGAGGGGGTAGGGTGGCAATAGGTAATCAGTTTATACATGTAATGAGAAGGGCATCGTGTTATATGGGTTTTCCAGGTGAGAGGTTTTCTACTCATTCTTTCTGTAATGGTAGGGCCTTGGATCTGGCGAGGAAAGGTAGGTACATTGAGGTCATTCGAAGAGTGGGGACGTGGTCATCAAATGCCTTTTTATCTTATTTTGGGTAATGGATGCTATTGATAATTAATCATTTTTTGTGTCTTTCAGGAGAGGAGATTGTCATTTTGGGTCATTAGTATATCCACTTGTCAATGAAGAGGGCAGCAGTTTGGATGAACGGAAAGGATGTGGGTTTGCATCGATTGGGCTGGTCTGTTAGCTAGCGTGGGGTTAGAGGTCTTAGGTGTAGTCAGCTTATGGATGAAATTGAAGTGATACAGTCATGGGTGGGACTGCCAAGAATATCAGTGATATTCTTGGCTACTGATGATTTAGGGTAAATTGCTAAGCCCCACTTGGTGAATACGATAAGGGTGAATATGGTTGTGTTGCGGACATTATATCCAGGCATGTGCATTGTTTGATTGGAGATAGTATAGTGTTTCTGCTGGTGGCATGCTGTTCATTTCAAGGCTTTGGAGCATGTACATAGGTTTATTAACTATAGGCTGACATGGCAGTCAGCGGCATTAGGTATGTATATGATAGACCATCGGGACTTTAATGATAGGTGCCCATTTTGGTTTAGCTCTGATAGGGTGCACCTGAGTGACTTTGGTTTAGGCTTGTTTATCATACATTTAAGTTTATTTTTGGAAGGTCTAGTGAAAGTTCTTATATAGGAGAGGGTTAACAGCCTGTGATTAAGCTGGTGGGTGGAGAACAGGGGCAGGCTCGTCCTTCTTCTCTTTCCCCCTTGGTGTTAGAGCTGATGCAATGATTTTGGTGGAAAAAAGTGAGTGGCAGGATGCTGTTTGATTGGTAAATAAGTGAGCGGAAGTATGGACACTGCTTATTGACAATGATAAAATAAGTGAGAGGAGGTATGGATGCTGATTATTTAAGCAGGGTGAGCAAGATACACTGCCCTGATGTACATTATGAGGCTTTTATGATTTTACATGTTTTGGTCATAAGGTTATTGTGTTCTAATTAATATTTGAAATTATGTAACAAGTTATATTTGAAATTAATAAAGCCTGTCATATGTCAGTTTGTGTTATGTGTATTATTGAAGGGGACCAGGACAAAAGTTTTTAAATTTGTGACAGTATCATGCTATCCAAAGATTCTTTGATGTCGCACAAGCATCTGGTAAAAATCCAAAAAATGATGGAATTCCAGACAGGCAATCCATTTAGAAACCAAAATGTCTTTGCTGTCAGGCTTTGATGGCAGCAAAACTTTCAAAAACTGTTTTTTTTTTATTATTTTTGCCTGAAAAGTGACATCAGGCCAGGAAAAGGTACTCGTATATTAGTATATTTGAAAATGTGGTTGATTTTATATGTCAGCCTTCTCACATTCTATTGTAATAAAGAATATCCTCACATCAGCCTTATACAGCTATTACTTTCTTCAAGCCTGCAGGGAACGCTGTTGATTCCATTTAAGTTGGTAGGCAATTCCAATCATTTATTACTTTTTTTGTCCCCTATGGGACATCACATTCACTTGCCTGGTCCCTATTGCCCCATATCCATTCTGGGTCTACCAGCTTGTCTCCTACCTCCTCCTCAGACTTACTCCATTATCACTGGGGAAGGTTATGGCTCCTAAGGGTATCCTGGGGGTTTGGCTGTCTCTGCTTCCAACCTGGAAGGGATTTTTTGATGGCTTACTTATGCCTGCCCCACCTCCCATGGTCTTTGATTCTTCTGAGGGTAATACCCCACTTTACAACATGCCTCCAATAATGGAGCTTCATCAATGAACAATCTTCCACCCGGGATGGGCACGCCTACTCCATCCTGCCTGTCAGTTGCCAGAGATACTAATCAAACTGGACTTTATTGGGTCCTATTTAAGGCTTTATCCATCTATGCCACAAGAGTAGCCTAATCATGCATTAGTTTGTTCATTTCTCAGGCTTTCTTTCCCGAAGTAATTTCTTGAGATATATTAGCATTTGTTTCCACTTAACTGTTAAAATTACATGATATGAATATCCATACATTTAAAAGTAGCTACTGTAATCTTCTCATGACCTAATCAGATCTGCTGCACATATTCTACAGCTAATGAAAAAGGCTTAGTTGTCAATGATATAGAAGGATGGATCGATGACTTTTTATACTAGGCAACCAGAATTTGAGTAGCTGCTCATGTTCTGAAATGACCAGTCGGGGGAATAGGAGTTAGTTGCCAATACTGGCTTTTCCATACTTGGGGAAGAGAAAGAGGGTCTGGTTGGCTGACTACAGCCATTCAAACAGAACCTGCATGACAACAGAAAGAAGAAGGACTGAGACAAAGGGTGGGAGATGTCAAGCTAGTGATGGCAGCCTTCTGCATTGTGTGCTTGAAAGCATGGATGCACATGAGGAATGTAAAGCATGCCCCTGCAGTGGCACAGATCCTCATGTCAGCCACCTAGTGGTGGAGGCTAGGGATTAAATAGAAAATGCTTAGCTGTCAGCATTAATGATAGCTTTCTTGGAGCACATGGACAGGTTGGGAGGGGGTTCTTTTGTGGTGATAGAATTATTATGACATTCAGTGTGACTGGAGGATGTGAGAAGTGGTTTGATGGTAATACTAGATTTCTTATTTAGGCAGGAAAGTATTCAGATATAAAAAGGAGTTTAACATTAATTATATGACAAACCCATAAACAAAATATATTTCTTGGCTCAAAAAAGCAAGGGAAAGAAATGTAATATATTTTAATGTCATAGCTTAAACAAACCTACTAAATGAAATGAGTCTGAAATTCATTCATATTAAGGAGGTGAATTAATGGGCAAATACAGAAACATTTCATTTACATATAGTAATATCTGCAAATGTTTTTAGTGATGTTTCATGTAATTATAGAAATACAAAAGAAAATCATAGTAAACAAAGGCTTAAATGTAGACATATATTAATTGATTTTAAAATATTTTCAGAACTGAATTGAGATGCTTAAATAAAGCAAAGAAAGAATAACTGAATTGCAATTAAACAACACAATAAAAAGTGAATGGTGTTATAAAAATGTTAAAAACAGACTGTGTCTGAAAACTGAAAGCATATATTCTTGCAGTCTTTGCTTCTGCAGCTGTCTCTCAGGGCAAAAAGCACACTATTTGTATGAAATTTTAATTTGGTTACAAGGTTCTCCATCTCTGCCAAAGTCTATTTTTAGTGGAAGCCGTTAGATAAATGCAACACAAGTACAATTACAGACAATAGTGCATTTACATTACATTTATAATAAAGTACAATCTCTACACTAAGGTAATTAAGTTTATACGTATATTCCAATGAAATTCATATTCATACAAAGTGCAGTGAACTTGTAGTCAACTGTACTAACTAAAAAAGTGAAGGGGAGAATTTCATTGCATGGGGGAGGACAAAAGAGGTCATACCTCATTCTCATCACACAACTCAAACCATACTTTTGCAAACAGATTTGAATTTAGGTGAAATTTGAATTCCTGTCATTCTGAGAAGTGATTGTGACAAAAGAGTATGAAAATTGATTCTAAGATTTATTAATTGCTAGGTTTTTAGACGACCTGAACAGTTAAAAAAAATGAAATGTACTTATTATTTCAGAATAACAGAATAACCATGTTCATAGAATACATTGAACTAGACAGCCAAACTGCACATTTGTTGTAGCAGTAGACAGACATATTTTCCAACTATTATCTGTTTCCCTTACCACCTGATGCTTGACCCCTTCTCTTTCTTTTTTTTTCCTGTGTTCCTGGTAGATCTTAAAACATTGTCTCCTGTCATTCATCTTTTATTCTTTTCACACCTTCCCTCATCTTTTCTGCCCACACATTGTTTCCTCCTGGTTAAATCTAGAAATGTTTGTAGCTATATATAGATGTTTTGATCTCCTTTTCTCAGTCCTGAGCAATGAGACTTTTGACTTCAGCAGACAGTCTGCTGAGTATCCTTAATTCCCTTTCTTCCTATTTTCTCTCTCCTTTGGCATTCCCACAAACAGACCACCCAGGAGCTTTCTTGCTTTTACTGAAATATTTTTCTCAGAATTCCAGAGCTCTGTTCTATATTGTCTGTGATTAAATGCATCCCAAATACATGTAGACCATTCCTGCCTCATTTTCCTACAACTGTTTCTTTGCTAAACATTTAGGTATAAAATGGCATCTATACAATTCCGTAAGGGTCTGGCCATTTGTATTGAGAAAGTTTTGCATTTCCTGCATTATACTAATGTCTTTCCCTCTGATAGTTTTATTTGTACTTCAGCCCTGTCCAGTTTTCCAGACTTTTCTAAATTGCTTGAACACTGTGCTGAAGGACAGTTGCTGCATTCAGAAATTAATCTGAATGTCAGTGCTGTAATTGAGTTTCTATTCTTGCTTTTTTCTGAGGTGCTCATATATATTTCTGGTTCTCTGTTTTTATTTTTATTCCCCCCTTCTTCCATGGAACCATTTGTTTTACCCTGCTTTCCTCCATTGCCTTTCCTCGTTTTGTCCCTCTCTCGATACGTTTTTCAATCTCAAGTAGTCCTTTCTTTGTTCCTTTGACAATTCATGCTGCTGAACTCATCAAGGTGTTGAACATTTTATTCTACCCTACACTTTGTTTTATTAATTCCTGTTTGCTTGTTACATTGATTCCTCAAAATTTTATTCTGTTTTGCTTCTGTCCTCTCATATAATTTTTCTTCCAAAGTTTGTTTCTCCTTTACTCCCTCCATATCATATCACTCCAATCATTCATTGTGTCCTTTCTTGAAATTCTACACCAGCTTCTGCCTTCCTTTTCTCCTTAGTCAGAGCATTCATCCATCCATCTGTTGATTTCATACACTAGACTGTAAGTGAGAATGTGCGGCACAACCCACTCTCCTTTCCTCCTGCTTAGTTTGGCCTTGTTCCTTGTCACTCTTATCTTTCTCCATTCCTCTATCTGCATTTCAGTTTCTTTTTCTTTTCCTAGAATTTATTGACAGGTATGGTTATATATGCATTGTGCCTGGTTGCAGAAACATAGATGGGTGACCTGGCATCCTATGCAGTTGCATGATCTTGTGCCTCCCAAAATTCTAAGTAGTTGAGATGCAAACAAACAAACAAACTAATTAATAAACAATACTTTTGATAGTTGCTTGATACAGTCAAAATACCACACATGAAGCACTTCTGATATCCAAACACAATAATTAGTGCTTTAGTACCTTTTTCCCATTCTCTGACAGGCAAGTGCAATCACCAACATAAATTAAAAAACTTGATGTTATTTATTTCTTTTTTTCCAAGTTTTTCAAATGCGCCATATCTTTTACTGTTGCTTGGATAAAGTCTGTGATATTGGTTAGCCTTGTTTGTTCTCCTTTTCACTGTCACAGTAGTTGATATTCACCCATATACCATAATCACAACCTCTGGTTTCGAGCAGACCACATTGATGCACTTTATTATCTTTTCACCAGCTTTCTTTCTTTCTTTCCAGTATTTTATAAATAAGTCTCTTTTTACCACATGAAAGTCCTTCTACAGGCCAAAGGAAATGATTCCTAGTTTTTTGTCTCCATTTCATTATTTCCTGCACATAAAGTCTATTACTACTCATCTGTGTTTTTCTACTTTGATGCCTTTTTTAAAATCATTCAGTACCTCTGGTATAATCTCATATGGGTTTACATCCTTAAGTTCCACTCTGGCTCCAGCATGAACAAATCTATATTAGTCTGGGGGAGCAAAAGGAGGAGCTGACAATGGACGGGCACTGGGGTAGAAGTCTGTAAAAGTATGAAGCAAAGGGTATAGAGAACAACAAAAATTAACTGTACTTTTCATCTCCAGCCTATTCCTCTCCCTCCTTCCATGTTTACTGTCACTCTCATTCAACTCTTGTTGGTCAGTTTTAATTGCAACCATCTGATTCTCTGTGACAGTTCTTCCATTCTTCCATATTGTCTTTTTCTTCTCATTGCTATCACTGGGAATCACTTTTTTGTGTTTTTATCAACATTTTGGCCAGAACAACAAGAATAAGCTGCCATTTTGCTTGGGCTCATTGTTGCTACCCCCAGCCCCCCGCCCCAAAAAAAAGTGTCAGTGTTTGAAAATAAAGACAGTTACATACTTATAAGAACTGTGAAGTAATGAGGGCATTCTGTGTTTGCCAGATAAGACTAAACAACTTAAATTTAACTGGATATAATTGCATTACACTCAATGATATTCCAGATTAACAAAAGGGGTTCATTGTTGTTTAGTGTTATTTATGTCAAACTGTACAGACTGTTTCATAGTTTGGTAGTACCTGCAAATCCAGCTGGAAAATCATTATGAGATATTATAGAATGGCAGCACAAGAGCTGTCTCCCCAAAACACTAGGGACCATGGAACATTTCAAATTCCATAAAAGGAAGCAGACTCAACAACAGGCTTTTATTAATATATGGCAACGTTATACAACCAGCTAAATATTGTGGAGACAGATTAACAGCAGACTTGTGTGTGGCATGCAATAGTATTTATTCGATATTTTTATGTTTTTATTCCTTCCACATTGTCTGCCAACCATAAGCCAACCTCTTTCAAATTAGTTCATTCTTCATTCTTAATGTGGGATGTGAGATGTCTAAGAGTTAGGGAGCCATCAGGCATTTCTCTGTAGCATACAAATGCTATTCTTCATGATGGCTAACATGCATAACTGCTTATGGAAGCAACTCCATAATGACCACTTCTAGCAGGATGACAAGCATGTTCTTGGAAATAGCAACCCAGGAAGCTGTCCCTTCCCCAGGAAGACTACTTCCACAGCTGTTTGGCAGCAGCCAAGCGTATGTCCATTATCCAAACCCTGCCTTCCATCCTCCAATCCTCAGCAGGATACAAAGGTGCAGCAGATCAGGCTGCAACCCTCCTCTGTGATCATAAGCTGTATGCTGCTCAGTCCCAACTCTTCCTGCCCAGCTTAAGGGAAAAAAAAGTAGCTACTCAAACCCACATTATTTGTGTCACAGTCAGGTCTCCATCCTTCTACATATGTAGCTGGGCTTCCCTTCTACAAGTCTGTTATTAATATAAGTGATAAGGACAGCAGTGCTGATGAAAAGAGTTGAAAATGATTTGCATGGACTGTGACAACATGTGTCTTAGTATTCTGTTAAAAGAATACCTACCCAGAATGTCAAGGAGAAAACATGATATTTAGTGTTGTTAGCAGTTGAAAACAAAGGAAAATGCAGGATATACCAGGTAAGTGGTCCTATTGTATCTTTTTTAACTAAAAAGTTCATACACAAAATGATAGCTGCTAAAAGTAACACTGGGTCATGTAAAATGAAAATGGAAATAGGCGATTAAATTTATGATTTAATGTGTTTAGAGTTAAATAGCATGTCTCACAATGACAGACAATTAAGGAAAGTTATTAGGAATGAAGGAAGGGACCAATGGATTCACATTATAGCCAATGCTGAGATCCTCACTATTCAACAAATTTTGTCTTTAATAAATTACACAGAGTGGCCAACAGATTAAATGTATTTGCTGATAACAACAACATTTGGATCATAGTTATGGATGGAAAAGTATGCCAGAAAATAATCCTGAAAGTCTGTTTCAGTTTAGCAGAATGGTGGCAGCTGAGGTTTATTAAAGCAAAGTTTAAGGTTCAAGATTTTCAATATGTAGATATTTATACAATTAAGTAAATCTGCATTCAACAACAACTTTACAATACTACACTTTGAGACAGACAGCACATGCCACATGGACCCACTTACTGGAAATTATCATTTAAAGATACATTAAACTATCATCATTGTAAAATACCTATACTGACACATTACTATACCTCCTGCTTTAAAAAATGAAGATGCGTTCGCTGAAAATGGGTCGATATTAGAACACTCGAAATTTTGAACATTCGGTGTTCTAATATAGACTATATATATATATATATATATATATATATATATATATATATATATATATATATATTATATTTAAATACGCTTATTACTGGTGTTGTCATGTATAAGAATACAATAAAAATGTAACTTTTAATACTGTTCAGAAAAAGATTCACTCCATCGTTCACAGAGCTTTTATGTACTATGCACTGTCATAGCACTGCGTCAACTTCTTCATCAGTCCACCAAACCTTGAGTACTGTTTTAATGATGGATGCTCTTTTATCACAACATTGTCTGTACTATGAGTAATCTAAACCACTTCCTTGTTTCTAAATGTTGGCCTTTCTGGGACCAGGGATGGTGTTTAGTCACCGTAAGGGTGGGTCTGATTTCCAAGGTAGCTTCTTTCTAGTTTCCAACTGATGCTCTTATTCGGGGGGGGGGGGGGCTCAATTCCAAATTCTTGTGGTCTGCTGAAAGTTGCAGAAGCTATTCAACTTAACCTACTGAAGCTGAAGAAATCTCAGGAACCATTGATTATATCTGGAGCAGCACTCATCTGTCTCATCAATCAATAATGCATTTCTAAAGGCACAAACATTTCCTGGGATTTCTTCAGCTTCAATAGATTAAGTTTAATAACTTCAGCAGTCTGCTATTGTGACTAGATACCATCCCTCATCCCGAAAAAGCCAGAGATTGTCTTTGTTTATTGCAGTTATTTTCAGTCCCTAATCATTTAGGAGGTAAGTGTCATCTAGTGACAGGAACACCAGGAACTGGGAGGCACACTTTTATATTAATAATACTGTTTCTAAGTGTTGGCATAGAGTTTCAGTACACTTCATGGCACCCATGCAAACAGGAGCTGAAGGTTCGACTGCTGAATCTAACACTAAGGCACTGTATGAGCACATCCACTTGTGCATGAATTGTGCCATCCCAAATAGAACCAAGACACTCTCCTCCAAAAAAATGAAGCCAATCTGGTAGTCCACTGCCATAACCAAACTATACAACAGAAGGAAAAAACTATTGCAGAAAAGAGGAAAATCCCAGGATGCAAAAAACTCCCTTATCAGCCTCAGTAAGAAGCTGAGATCCCTCATAAAATCCTCCAAAGCTAGTTACAAAAATAAAATTGCCAAACATTCCAAAGACAACCACAAGGCATTCTATAGTTATGTCAAGAAACTAAACAGCAATGCTCAGATCTGCTTTGATCTACAACAGAATGGCATTAAATATACTGATCCCAAGGATATTGCCAATACCTTGGCAAATCGATTTAGTGCCAACTTCACCCCCCTCTCACCCCCTAAAGGGCCCATCTCAATACCAAAAGATTGCCAAATTCCAGTAATCACAGCCACACAGGAAGAAACTGCACTCTCCAAAGCTAAGAATACAGCACCCATGGGACCAGATGACATTGCGGGCTGTGTACTACATGGACTACAAAATGAACTGGCACCTCACCTAAGTGTCATGTTTAATCTTAGCCTCACCTCAGGCTTTGTGCCCACTGAGTGGTGCACAGCTACAGTTATCCCAGTCCACAAAGGGGGATACAACTTGAATCCCAGGAGCTACCATCCCATCAGTCTGATGAGCCTGATCTGCAAGGGCATGGAATGCATTATCATGGAACTTATAAAAAAGACACTGGTAACCTTCAAACACTGGACCCCACCTGGTTTGGGATTGTGAAGGTCCGATCTTGTCTCCTGAACCTGATTGACTTCTTTGAATCAGTCTCCAGAGCTGTGGATGAGGGTAAAGTGGTCCACACATCCTATCTAGACCTTGCCAAGGCCTTTGACACCATCCCCCACTCTGGAATCATAGATAAACTTACTAAGCTGGGCATAAATCCCTACGTCACTTGATGGGTTGCCAACTGGCTTAATGACAGAACCCAGACTGTAAAAGTAGATGATTCCAAATCCAGCTCCAGACAAGTGACAAGTGGAGTAACTCAGGGTTCAGTCTTGGGACTGCTTTTGTTTGGCATCTACTTCTCTGAAGTACAGGTCAGCACTAAGGGATTCTGGCTAACAAAGTTTGCAGATGACTGCAAACTGTGAGCCATTATTGAATCCCTAAATGATGTGGATATTCTACAAAAGGACCTTATAGAAACATATGGTTGGTGCCAGAGCCATGGGCTCAAGCTTAATGCCAAGAAATGTATAGTTATCCCCTTTGGGGAAAACCATGTACCCATGAATTACCACACAGATGTCAGTACACTAAACACCGAAAGTGTGATGAGAGGCTTAGGGACACAGGTGGACAGTGGTCTCACCTTCAATAACCACATCGCCACAACAGTCAGGAAATCCTTCTATGTGGCACACCTCATCACTAAGGGCTTTTCATCCAGAAAAAAGGAGGTCATTGTCCCACTCTACTCATCCCTCTTTAGACCCATTATAGAGTACAACGCCCCGTTTGATATGTACCTCACAAGACATCTGCAACAACTTGAAATACCGTAGAAACACTTCACTAAAAGAATCACAGGCCTAAAGCAGATGCCCTATGCTGATCATCTAAAAAAACTCCAGCAATACTCTGCGGCATATCGTCTACTCAGAGGCGATCTCTGCTTAACATACAAGGCCATGTCAAACCCTAAGCTGTTGGACATGCTCCACTTAAAGAAATCCCAATCCCTCAGAGCCATATGCTCCAGGGATCTAAACCTTGTCATCACAATGAACAAAGCATGCTGGAGGGATAGGTCCCTGACCCAGACACTCCCCATACTCTGGAATAGACTGCCCACACATGTCAAGCAGAGTGCCTCCTTGTCCCTCTTAAAAAGGAACCTTGAGGATTGTATGGGAGATAGGAAATTCACCCTGGGGATCATGTCAGTCACCCTGCTAGACAGGGGTTCAGGGAAGTAAATATTGTGTGAAGAAATATCCAGGGAATTGTTTGGCTAGGCTTGTATAGGCCCTAGGGCCAATAGCCTAGTACCAACCTATGAACCTATAGTGTTTTACCTTACTCAGGACTTTGAGGTAGTACTTTTAAACCTGAGTATTTGAATAAACATGTTTCTTGAAGATCAGCCTATTTTGCTGTTTACTATTCCTTCTGTATATCTACATATCTGAACCTTGTACTTAGTGTAATCTCTTGTGATCCACTTGACAAATAACTGCAGTAGGTAAATTATATTTCAGCACATTCATTCTGCAATCCATACTGAATACATACTGACCCTCACTCTTTACTCTTTTTACAAAATTGAGAGGTTCTTTACTGCTCAGTCATAGTAGAATTTCTATGTTGCTTTCATTTCAATAAAGCTTTACTATTTCTTTGATTTTCATCAGTTTGTTAAAATATGATGAAGGCAGCTTAGCTTTAAGTAGCCTTTTATTTAGCTGTTTTGCTGGACAAAGTCCTAGAGTTTGCAATGATTTGTTTCAATTCTGCAAAATTGAAAGACTGAAGTCTAAGCTCTGGGGATTGTCATGCTTTCTAGTAAGATTCTTTATATTCTTCTTGTCCATTAGTTTGCAGAGTCCTTAGACTTGAGGTGGTACATTTAAATTAGTACTGTTTCACAAGAATGTAACGTTTTGGCTTACAGTTCTTGACCATTAGCTGGCATACATCAAACATACTGTATTTAGCACAGATATGATGTCATAATGACACTACAACTGGTAATTTTAATGAAACAGGCCTACTTCTAGGTACTTTGAATAGCAATCAGTTCAAAGAAGCTAACTGTCATTTTAGTACTAAAAAAACGACTTCCCCATTAATTCAGTGACAATCAAATATTTAGTGCAACAGCATTTCCTTTTCCCAGTTCTACATCCTGAAACTATTATAGATTCCACAACCTTCAACTATTTTTTTAATATTTTCTGACATCTTAGACCAACACACAACATTTTAGGACTTTATTTATTTATGCTTTTACTAGAAGGGCTCACCCAGACTCTGCTACACTTTGATGTGAGGGAAAGCTTAGTTTGCTTTTTATTTGTTGTATTTTGTATTACTTTATTGCCTTTTGCTATTTTGAATACTGTGGTTTGTTTTCTTTACCTTGTGTTTTACTTGTATTCTGCTTTTAACTGCATATTAAAACTTGAAAAGAGACCACAGCTCTGTCTCTTGTGAGTCAGGCAGAAATAATTTTTCCCACCTTCCCACCCAGTTACTGCTGCATTCTTAAACACCACTGTCTTTCTAGTTGCCTGCCCCTTATGTTGATTTGCCCATATATCTCATTTCCTCTCTGCTTTTACTGGCTTGTATGAGTAAGCACAACATTATCATTTTGTGAAATCACTCCCCTCCAAGTATTTCAATTTATTGGCCATCCTACTGTATTCCATAGTACCAGAATACAAAAGTGATTACCCCCTTTCAATCTATCTTGCTGTTTTAAAAATAGTGGCTCTCCACTAAAACTTAACTTTTTCGACAGGTAAAACTTAAGTTTCCTACTTTCGCATCTAATTTCTCTAGTGCATACTGCAGTGCTTAGGATAAACCATTTCTTTCAACTTACCTTTAAGCATCTACTGCAAGATCACCAGTTATTGGAGAGCCCACATTCTGCCTCTCAGTAGTCATCTTGGGATTAGTGCTTCTGTTTTCTCCTGGTGAGAGAAGGAGAACATTATTTCCTAGAGACTGCTGATCACCAGAAAGCATAATAACTGCTTTATAGGTGACAGCTTGGAATCTGTGCTTATATTCTGATCCTGGTGAGAGTAGGAGCAGAGTGCATTGATTCCTGACACTTTCTGTTTGGAGTCCCTGTGACTAGCACTTTCTCTAAAACCTACTGCAAAGCACTAGGAAGCCTTAAAGTGATACAAGCACTCGACTCTCCTTGTTAATAAGAGAAATTAATTGTAGGCATGAAGCCTGTAATTGCAAAGTACCTTGCCAAAGTGAGGGAAAACAGCTCTTATACTTTACAAAAAAAAAAAAAAAAGCACATAATCAGGCATGTCCAAGGGTCAGCTTTCGGTGATTTCTCCTGTCCACCTGGTGAATCTGAGCATACTGAGGCAATGCAGCAATTGCCTCATGTACACAGACAACCCTCTCCTCCTACAACTCAACCATACAACCTGCGAGAAATGCACTTACATAGCCAAACTAGAAGCAAAGCTCTCTCCAACCAAGATTGTGCTAGACAATCAAGAGGAGAAGGTTAACACCCGCACTACCCCTCAAGCAACACATAGCCCTTCAAAACCCACACCACCAACACCCACACATAGCAAAACTAAAACCACATATGTAGAGGCTCTTAACATTAACCTGCCCAAGCGACAAGGACCTCCAAGGCTGAAATGCAAACACCAATCCAACCAAAGTATCACATAGCTCACAACACTAGTGTGCCACCCAACAACAGCTCCTAAGGCAAGACGACATACTCAACACTTTAGTCATAGGTGACTCTATATTCAGGCACACTGATGTCCCAGTCACCAGGCTGAAAAAGGAGAAAATTACAGTCAGCTGCCTGTTGGGTGCCAGGATCCACCACATAACGCATGCACTCAAGTCACTCCACAACAAGTACAAATATGACTCTGTCATTGTCCATGTTGGAGTGAATGACTTGAGACATACCTCCCTGGACTACATGAAAAGAGACATGGAAGAGCTCTTGGATCATGTGGCCCAGGCAGGTATGACCCTAGCCCTGAGTAGCATCCTGCCTTTGCCCAGAATGATACCACAGTATAAGGACAAAATGACTGACTTCAACAATTGGCTAAGCTTCTGCTGTCATTCAAAGGGGATCCAGTATCTGTCTGCCTGGGAGACATGATCGACAAACCACGATGCTTTGCCAGAGATGGTCTGCAACTGTCGCCCCTGGGATTCAGGTTAGTGGCTAAAGTTCTTGCCAGCCCTATAGTGCCTTTTTTAGGCAATGCTCAAAGGACAAAACCACCACTGTAACAGGTACAAGTATGCAAAATCTCAAGGTTATGCTACTCAATGCTAGAAGTCTAAACCTCAAAATGCACTCTCTCGGGGCACTTCTAAAAATGGAAAACATTGATATCTGTGCAGTAACTGAGACGTGGTTCAAGGCTCCAGAGAGCACCCCTGCAATACCAGGCTACAACTCGTACCACACTTTTCAACCACCAAACCAGGACCGAAACACTAAAGGCAGAGGAGTGTCCATATTCAGCAAGAATATTTACACCTCCAGGCTAGTTGCCCAACACAATGCATCTGAAATTCTCCAGATGCAACTAACACTAGGTAAGACTGCAATCCAAATTGTAGCTTGTTACAGATCCCTCACCATGCCGCAAGATTCTCACTACACCTTTCTAAACATACTGGAAACTATTAAGATACAACCAAACACCCTAATACTGGGTGATTTTAACTACCCTGCCATTAACTGGAAAAACTACTCATGTACCAACACCTTTTCCCAATGGTTCTTGGAATTCATAAATTCCAATGCCCTTGATCAACTAATCCTTAGTCCCACCAGGGGCTCCAATATTCTGGACCTGGTCTTTACCAACATGGGAAATCAATGCCACCAGTGGTCACACCCTCGTTGGTTAGGTCTGACCATAAGCTACTCACCTTTGACATCCACATCCCACCCCCACTAAAGGAAACATCTGAAAAACTTCTCCAAGGCCAACTTCATGCTACTCAAGTCAGAAGTGACAAACTTCATGACACCCATGCAGACGGGAACTGAAAGCTCGACTGTCAAATCCTACATTAAAGCACTGTACAAGCACATCCACTTGTGCATGAATTGTGCCATCCCAAATAGAACCAAGATGCTTTCCTCCAAAAAAAGGAAACCAATCTGGTGGTCCCCCTGTCATAACCAGACTATACAACAGAAGGATGAAACTGTTGCAGAAAAGAGGAAAATTGCAGGATGCAAAAAACTCCCTTACCAGCCTCAGTAAGAAGTTGAGATCCCTCTTAAAATCCTCCAAAGCTAGTTACGAAAATAAAATTGCCAAAGATTCCAAAGACAACCACAAGACATTCTATAGCTATGTCAAGAATCTAAATGGCAATGCACAGATCTGCTCTGAGTTACAACAGAATGGCATTAAATATACTGATCCCAAGGACATTGCCAATATCCTGGCAGATCGATTCAGTGCCAACTTCACCCCTCTCTCACCCCCCCTAAAGATCCCATCTCAATACCAAAATATTGCCAAATTCCAGTAATTACGGCCACACAGGTAAAAACCGCACTTTCCAAAGCTAAGAATACAGCATCCATGGGACCAGACGACATCCCAGGCTGTGTACTACATGAACTACAAAATTAACTGGCACCTCACCTAAGTGTCATATTTAATCATTGACTCACCTCAGGCTTTGTGCCCACTGAGTGGTGGACAGCTACAGTTATCCCACTCCACAAGGGGGGATCCACTTTGGATCCTGGGAACTACTGTCCCATCAGTCTGACAAGCTTGGTCTGCAAGGCCATGGAACATATTGTCATGTAACTTATAAACAAAGACATTGGCAACCTTCAAACACTGGACCCCACACAGTTTGGGTTAGTGAAGGGCTGATCGTGTCTCCTGAAACTGATTGACTTCTTCGAATCAGTCTCCAGAGCCGTGGACGCAGATAAGGCAGTCCACACAGCCTATCTGGACTTTGCCAAGGCATTTGACACCATAGATAAACTAACTAAGCTGGGCATAAATCCCTATGTTACTCGATGGGTTGCCAACTGGCTTACTGAAAGAACCCACACTTTAAAAGTAGCCGACTCCAAATCCAGCTCCAGACAAGTGACAAGTGGAGTACCTCAGGGTTCAGTCCTGGGACCGCTCTTATTTGTCATCTACTTCTCTGAAGTGCAGGCCAACATTAAGGACTCTGGCTAATAAAGTTTGCAAATGACTGCAAACTGGGAGCCATTATTGAATCCCCAAATGATGTGGATATTTTACAAAAGAGCCTTGCAGAAACAGATGGTTGGTGCCAGAGCCATGGGCTCAAGCTCAATGCCAAGAAGTGTATAGTTATCCTCTTTGGGAAAAAACATGTACCCATGAATTACCACATAGGTGGCAGTACACTAAACACCAAAAGTGTGATTAGAGACTTAGGAGCACAGGTAGACAGTGGTCTTACCTTCAATAACCACATCATCACAACAGTCAGGAAATCCTTCTATGTGGCACACCTCATCACTAAGGGCTTTTCATCCAGAAAAAAAGGAGGTCATTGTCCCACTCTACTCATCCCTCATTAGACCCATTATAGAGTACAATGCCCCATTTGTTATGTACCTCACAAGACATCTGCAATAACTGGAAAGGCCCCAGGAACACCTCACTAAAAGAATCACAGGCCAAAAGCAGATGCCCTATGCTGACTATCTAAAAAAACTCCTGCTATACTCTGAGGCATATCGTCTACTCAGAGGTGATCTCTGCTTAACATACAAGGCCATGTCAAACCCTGAGCTGCTGGACATGCTCCATTTAAAAAAATCCTAATCCCTCAGAGCCACACGCTCCAGGGATCTAAACCTTGTCATCACAATGAACAAAACATGCTGGAGGGATAGGTTCTTGACCCAGAGACCCCCCGTACTCTGGAATTGACTGCCCATACATGTCAAGCAGAGTGCCTCCTTGGCCCTCTTCAAAAGAAATCTTGACAACTGGATAGGAGATATGAAATTTTCCTCAGGGATCACATCAGTCGCCCTGCTAGACAGGGGTCCAGGGAAGTAAATATTGTGGGAAGAAATAGCCAGGGAATTGTTATGGCTGGGCTTGTATAGACCCTTGGGCCGATGGTCTAGTACCAACCTATGAACCTATGTACCTATGCTTAAATATTCCTAGGTATCACTCGTGGATGTTGTGTAAAATAGCATCTACTAGGTGAGCAAGAATCATAAGTTTCCCACTTTTAACATATAGCCTTGCACATACTAAAGCTCATAGTCAAAGGTCTTGATGGACTGATTAAATATTATCTCATCAAGCGCAGAGTCTCATATAAAATGCATTTTGATGTCCTCTTTTGTGTGAATACTTTTCTCTTCTGTATTGCCAGCTGATGTAAACAGTTGTGAAATAATCCACATAGCTTCAAAAATCTATTGACAGGAAATCTTTACACTTTTGTAAGTAAGCTCTGTTAAATTTATTTGCTATATATGTCGACTACCTGGTTATACTAGACTTTAATTTATACTTCTGAAAATTCAGCAACATTTTTTAAGTTTTTTTCTGATTCTTTTGGAATAGAGGTTTTGAAAATGAACTGGTTCCTGGACTGATCTTAACACAGGTGATTTACTAAAGGTATAACCGTGGAACTTTGGAAATCAAAACTATTGTTTTTGTATTTATGCATCACTTCTCTGAGCATCAGTCAAAGCTTTTGAGCAATGCATTCTTTCTTGCAGTACTGCTACGTTCTTTGTTCACTAGTGCTCAGTTAATGTGAAAATGGTTGTGAAACATAAAACACTTGGGTAGGAGTCTCAGTAACCTGTATTTTCTAATGCTGAAACACCTGTCTTCTTCCTACCATCAGAACTATGCAACATCATGCTGTATTAGCCTCTTAAGTAACTACATTATATTAGACAAAGCTAGAAAGATACATCACCATACCAAGATATTGCATAAGAGATGATTTGTCATTGATGATTTGCATGTTCAGTATGGAGCTGACAATAAGGGAACATGGCTTCAGACATATAGAAGTTAATGTCAATTGTCCCGGTCCCCTTCAATAAAAACATCACACTGAATGACATTTGACAACCTTTATTAAACTTCCATAAACATGATTGTTAACCAGTATTCATTAATTTCAACCAACACATGGTATAAGTGAAAATAACATCCATGTAACTTTAACATAGGGCAGCGTGACCCCGCTTATCCTGATTAGTAAGCAGAATCTATACCTCCACTCACTTACTTATGAAGCAGCATACCACTCACTTCAGTTACCATTTATTGAATCACCTCCAACCAAATAAGCAGCTTACCTCCGCTTGCTTATTTACATATCAAGCAGTGCAACCGCTCACTTGCTTTTCCTTATCAAGCAGCACAACCGCTCACTTGCCTTTCCCAACTTATGGAAGTGAACATCCACCACGAGAGGGGGAATAGAAGAGGGCAAGCCTGCCCCCTTCTCTACCCACCAGCCTAACCAGGCTGTTCCCACTCTCTCTGCACAAACTTGCAACAACCTAACCACCATTAAGGCATTAGGCCAAACATCATTCGGTGTACCCCATCCTCCCTAACCAAGCTGGATCCATGTCATCCTTCCTAAAACCCTATCACATAGCAAACAAATATAGCCAGTTGCCTAACAGCTGAAAGCAAACCAGTGATCCCTCTCCTATGCTAATGTAACAAACCATAACCTCATAATCTAGCATAATCACTGGGCAAGAGCTAAATAATCCTTACCCAATGGCAAATGGAACCCTCACAATGATTCCCAGGGCATTACCAACCAAATGGACAATCCAAACACTAAACCTTCTGCCCCTTAAAACCACACAAAGGCAATTGTATACCATCATGCCACATTGCAACCCCAATTTTCCAACCAACAGATATAATAACCAAATGAGGTCTCTTCACTTGAAACCATCCAGAGACAACTGCATACCCCCACATCAAATTGCAGCCTCTTTTATTTCCCAATGAATATAATCACCACGAGTTCTCTGTTCAAAGTTCCATTCAACAGCAATCTTGCCAATGCTCCAAATACCCATTATCAGCAATAAGACACAAACCACCATCATCGCCTGTTATCAGTACAACCCCAAATGCACCACAACAATAACCCAAGCCAAGCCACCAAAAACACCAAACTCAAAGCCATCAAAACAAGGCAAGGCAAGCTGCCTGCTTTCTTGCTTAACTGCATCCCTTTTTCACCCAAATAATGTGAAATGAGCTGCAATTAGTATGTTCTATTAGCCCTGCCACCCGTGCAACTGCTGTACCCATAGCAACATCCTCCTTTACCAAATGAACCACCTTACCTTATTAATGCAAACTGATTCTTCAAACATGATCAATACCACTGTCATATTAATCCTAATCCACAACCATTCTCCTAAACCTATTCCTGATTAAAACCATACTATCCAACATCCCCCTTATCCTTCTTCCATCTTGTCATCAAACCAACCACAACCCCCCCCAAATTAGGCCCGCAAACTCAACACCTCCCACAACATTCATAAAGAAAGTTAAATTCCCATGACCATCCCTATCCATCTGCTCCAAGTGCTATCTCCTTAGCTTTCCGAAATGCGACACTATAGTTACCTGGACCAACGTATTAACCCCTAACCGCAGCAAACTAATTAAACTGACCAACATGCAATTTTGGCGACCCACACAGCTGAGAAAATTCTTAATCAGTGGCTTGACTCTGGCTTCCCTTCAGGACCTTCATGACTGATAAATGAAATTGCCCTACATCTGCGAAGAATCCCAAACAATGCCTAGCATAATCTGCTTATCGATGAAATATATAGTTGCAACCATGTCCTCAAACCACTCACATACCCCTAATGCTCCACAAAATCTTATCTACCCATATGTCATACCCATGAAATCAAATTGTACGTCTGCTACTCAGTCTAAAACCTTACCTGATATATAACATGAATGAAACTTGTTTAAAAGCTTTATCTCCTCGAACATACCACAATTGAAATAACTCCCACTTCATATCAAACACCTCCCTAGCCCTCTATGAAACAACTGGATGGCTACTGTAAGGTCAACCCAAGGGTCCCACCCATGCCCTTCCTGAAAAAGAATTAAAACAGCATGTGGAAACCACTGAGCTTGGCTAACACACCAGGCCCTAGAACCATTAACCTCCTTGCCTTCTATGATCCTATGATTGCTGTGCTCCACCCCCACCTGTGGAAAAACACCACACTCCTCATAAACAATACCCAGCCCAACATTCCTGTGGCACTACCTACCTCAACTTACCCATACACCATCACAAACTACTCCAACTTGGATGTGCCATAATGATCCGCACAGTCAGATTACTTGCAACCTCACTGTGCCCCATTCCAACAATCAGAACATCCACACATGCAGAATCCATTACCTTTCAATTCCATTGTTGTCAGGGGACAGACCACTGCCAGTTTTCCTGCAAATAACCCTTACTCTGGAACAAACTCAACTTCCTGTGACATAAAACCTCCCTGACCCTCTCCAAACAATTCAAACAAACTAGATGGGTAGCCATAAAATCACCCCAAGAGTTCCACCTAAGTCCCTCATAGACAAAAGCAACAGGAGCTGCCCTTGAAAGTAAGGGTTACCTAGCAAGGTTGCCTACCTCGGCTAACTTCTACATCCCCTAGAGCCATTAGCCTAGTAACTTCCTATGATCCTAAGCTTGTTGTGACCCCCCCACCTGTGGGGACACCAGAATCCCCTCATGAAATCCCAAACCATGCTGTACACTACACCAACATACTTTCTCCTCACTTGCCCCCAGTCTACACCTCCCCATGAAGTACAACGTGCCCATAAAGATTATCTGCAATCTCATTGTGTACATCTTCAACAACCAGAACTACCCTTAGTCAGTGACTGTTGTTCACTTTTCACTCACCAACACAAGCCTCTCTGTGTGCCAATTTATCAACCTGGACATCTACTGCAACAGGCTCCCTTACCTTTTAAACTATCTTCCTTCTGTTCACCATCTGATATCCATTCTACACTTCCTTCACCTGTAGCCTCACTGTGCACAACCCCTACGATCCGGTCAACCACCCCCATCCATGCTGTCATTCTGCGACCTCCTTGCCCACCACTCCAATAGCCAGCACCACTCCAGACAGATCTGCAAAATGAAAGAAACTGTAATCAATATGTACTCAAAACCAAAATTTAAAATCATTGGACACTGCCAAGAGTCATCGGTCATTTCCTGATCAAATCCTTCTATTCATACTACCACCGAACCTACTGTGAAAATAATGGTCTTATGTCAACAGCAGTAACTCCACCAACACTTGGAGGACCACCATTAACTTCAGCATACAAAGTGTACTAATACTGAAATATAATGTGGACACAACAACCCCCCTAACACAATGTACCTTCAGCCATGCCAGTCTGCCCCATCCTGCATATGGATACAGTCACTTGACATAACACATAAAAGAAATGAATGACACTGTTTACCAAAAATAATTACTCCCTCATAGTTTTATGATCAGCACAGACGTCTTAACTTGACAGATAATTACCACATCTGTAAACCTTATCAAGAAGAATTCCTCCCTCAGTTTTATGGCCAGCACAAACTTCTTATCTTGGCAGATAATTACTACAACCACTGTAAATGCTACCTCTCAGCATCTTAGAGCAATAAACCTGGATAAAGCTCTAGCTAAAACTCTAAAGATTGTCATAAACCTCTCATGCTGCACTGTGTTATCGCTAGTGAGTTTGCCTAGTGAGAAGATACAAGCCATGCCAAATGCATACAAGGCAAATCTGCTACCTTCTGAGGTACTGTAACTGCCATTTCCAAAGCACAAGCCAAAATAATAAAGTGAGACATACTCTGCCTTCATCCTCCCCATACCTCTCATTCTCTTACATCAAGAAATCTGGACAATATCATAAATAAAAGTGGGACAAAGGACCAACAGATAGGGAGAATTTTTAAATATTTCTCCTACAAACTTAAAAAGTTGATAGAATAACAGGTTTGCATTGGCATTAATTTTCTGAAAGGTATGAAGTTGGAACCTCATCCCAATGATGTAGAAAAGATCCAGCACCACTTAACTACTGATTTCAGGAGGCAAGAAACCAAGCACTCGAACCCTCTGCCAACTGAGCATGGCGTCCCGCACCCATTCTTAAATCCTGCACAGATAAAATCACCTACAAACTTTTTTTTTTTGAGAAGACCCAACTCACCTCGAGCAGGTGTGTGACCCCAACACATAATAAGCAGTACAAGGCACCAGTCCCAACCTTCGAGAACATCACCCTCCTGCCCAAAAATGTGAAGTAGAACAGATATCTGGAATAGGGACCATTCTAGCTATCTTACATCATTAACAAGTGGGAGTCTTTATGGTCTAGGATTCATTGCCTTATTGCCTGTTACCTTGAGGAGTAATCTTACACCATTACCACAACTTAATCTGCTATTCTAAGTGCTGACTGAATCAAACAGGATGACCTGTATAATTCTGAACTGGCCTGGTCCCATACCTCTCAACTTCACAGCTCAAGAAATCTGAACAAAAACCTAAAATAATGGGGAACAATGCCCCAAAACACCAGGCTAGATTTTATATATTGCTCTTACAAACTGAAAAGGTTGCTGGAATGACCAGGTTTGTGTTAGCATGCATCTTCTGTAGGATACAGTCATAATTTATTTCCCTCAGTCTTTAGTGAAGTTCCAAAAAAACATAACTTTCCACAGAATAGGCTAAAACTATGAGGCAAATGAGGACATTCTGTGACAATCTGGACAGATGCCACACCTCGCATGTACAGGAAAAATGGCACAGAACACCACGTAGCTCCTTCAACCTCAGAAAACACCACTGCCATTATTCATGCTCAGTGATCGCACACATGCTGGACTACACCATTACCTCAGCCAAGCCCCTGCACTATCAGCCTAAAGCCCACAAAAAGAAACTTGTGGTTCTCTCAACCTCCCTAACTGCTGAAAACTACTGCCAACACTATCACCACCACTGCAACTGCAAGTGGTATGACCAATGAACTTAAATTGACATCTTCCCACCATGTGAAAATCCCCAACCCGAACCAGGGACAGCTCTCCTCTTTTTTTTTTATTATTCTCACCAAAACATGCTCCACAGCAAATCAATTATCACAACAATAGGGTGAACCTGGTGTGATCTGCAACTGCCGCCAACAGTGAAGAGCCCCCACCTGCCAGAATTCCACCACACCATGAGAAATGGATCAAAATCTAAGAAGAAACACAGCCCTCCTGAAAACTCTGAGCAGCATATGCTGAGCCCCTCACACTCACCTTGCAGCTCTGATGCACTGTTCCATCATCTAGCTGCCATCCTGAAAGGAAGCAAGATAACTTAACCCTTCCTTTACACGAAAAGCAACATCCGCCTTCCAGTAGGTGACGCGAGGTCATTGGATGCCTATTTCAACTATTTCAGAGATCCACAGAAAATCCACAATCAGGTCCAACCAAGGGACATCACTAATGAAATAATCCTCAGATATATGCATGGAGTCAAGAAATACAAAAAGTGATGGTAAAGAATACCTTGCCACCCTGTCTCCAAATGCACTAGCCAAGCGTGACAGAACTAATTTATTTTCCAAAAGCATGTTGTCCAAACTCAGTTCCTCATCTGATGAATTATTCAGTTTTAAATCATCCACAAAAAAAAAGATTAGAAGTCTTTCCACTTTGTTATTTTCTGAGAACCAAATTGTAGCCATGACCTAATCTGTTAAGTAAACAGCTTAAACGGTTAAGGGCAAGACAAAAGAGCAGTAGTGACAAAGATTCACCCTGGAATATTCCCCTTTGAATTTATATTCCTGGAATAATAATTTGTCTTTTATCATGGCTTAACTGTAAAGTGGTTTGCAACTATTTCATGGTAATATAATCAGAGCAGGATGTATCTTATATATTTTAAGCACTGTTTTATCCACAAGTGTGGGATACTCTCAAATGCGTTGCTGTAGTCTATGCATGTCATACTTAGATTGTTGCACTGTTTGCAGTTTTCTATTATGACTTTAACAACAAATAATCTCTTACTCCATATGACTTTCTTTTGTTACCTTCTTGTTCCATTGCCATAATTGAGTTTTCTTCTAAATGACTATAAACTTTGTCAGCATCAATTCCATTGTATAGTTTAAAAGTCGTGTGAAGGCAAGTTACTAGTCTATAATTTTTAGGATAGCTTGCAGGTTCACTCTTAAGTAGCAGTATTGTTTTTTTCTTTTTGTTAACCTTGTTGGTGTCTGTTGTATGCATATAAATAGTTCTTACTCATGGCTAAACTTTCATTTAAGTATGTTAATAGATTTAGCCAGAAGTTAGGCATTGCATCTTGGCCTGGCATTATCCATTTAGGAGCTTTTCTTTACTTTGTTTCAGTTTCTCTGGCTGTTACTTCATCTCATTTCATGCCCTGTACATTTGAACTTCTTATTCTTTCTTTTACTTCTTCTATCCATTTAACAACTTTATTATGTTCCATGGAATCTTCATAAATATTTCTTCAGAATGTATCTACTTCTTTTTTGGTGGTGTTTCAATTCCTTTTGCTTTGTTTCCCAATGGTCTATTAAACATTTTTGGGTCATCAATAAATTGTTTATTTTGTACTTTTCCTTTATATTTATTTGTATATCTTATACGTTTTTCTGCCTGTGCTGATATTTTTAATTTATTATTTGCAATAGTGCACAATAGATCCTGATATGTTCTGATACTGCACATTGCTTTTATTATGTCTATATTTCTCAGTATTTTTGTTGTTCTGTTCCCACTACTATACTCTTCTAGCAATGATACTTCTTGCCTTAATTGCTTTATAGTTTTCTCTGTTCAATGCACCCATGATGGCATTTGATTTCTCCCCTTCCTTACTCTTACTGTCCTATGTTTTTTGAGGTAAGACAGTATCTGTTACTAATTTAGCTGCACAGTATTATATCCTATTTACTTCTAATATATTGTATGAATCTCTATGAACAGTCCTAATTACTATGTTCATTTGTTTCATCACACTTCTAACTTTTTGACTTTTATTGACTTTCTATAGTCTATTTATTTCATTGCTCTTAATATGTCTATCCATCTGTATTAAATCAAGCAACTCCTCTATTAAATTATTTCCTTCTAAACTGAGGGCACATTCTTTGTTCTCTGTTTCCTGCTGGCATTCTACAGAAAGTTCCTGAGCATCTTCCTGTGCCACATTCTCTTCAGTTTCATCCTGTGCCATCCGTTGCTCTTTCATATGGAAACTCACTAGCCTATCACTTATACCTCTCAACCTGGAAACATCAAAAATCTGGAGAAAGGCCCATGAAAAAGTAGGTACAACTGGCCAAAAATCTGGATAATGATTAACATAAAATCTGCATACATAATTATTTAACCCCACAAACTCAATGGAATTGTGGGATACCAACAATCAAACACAAATTGAAGAACAGACAAAATATTAACTTTCAGTTTATTTTCCTTTATTTCTATGTTTACATAAAAACTAAGCATATACTATTTCCTGTTAATATCAATATGCTCTTAGTATCCTATCTCACTTTCTATGTGTCAAGGCATTATACATGTGAACTCAAACTTTACTCCAGCTCTAATAATATTAAGTTAGATCTCCAGACTTAGTACAACACATTTGTTTTAAGTAATATCCTGCAATGTATGTATTAGATTTGCTTTTCTGCATAATTTCCATTTAATTGTAAACTGTTTAATGAACTACCAATGATGTACCCACTAGCCCCCCACCAGTAACATGGAAGACAAAAGGCAGCATCAAGAGCTCATCACATTAACTCCAAAAGAAGGGTAAGTTTCTCTCCTGATGTTTCCTAAAACTGTAATGTAAGCTTTGGGAAGAAGTGGTGCATTGTGAAAATGGTGGATTTTTGTAAAAAAAACTGAAACCCCAAGAAAGGAAGACTGTGGTGCAATGGGCTAAACAAGCTGCAAAGAATACTGGACAATACAATAAATAGCTTTCTAGCTCAGTTATTTAATTTAGGTAAACAGGATACAGGTAAAGTTAGAAATGAGTAAGCCTGTTCAAATTTGCTTTAAAACTTACTCGGCAAAAATGCAAGCTTTCTGAGTTATAGCACAATTACTGAGCAGTAAATATTGCAAATCTTTGATAAACTTTCAGTTAGTGATGAATATTTTGAGTTTTCCTTATGGCCATTAAGAAAATTAAGAGCTATGAAGTGAGACAGAGAAAGCTGGCAGCTGCTAAATATGCAACTGTAGGTCTCTGACAGAATGCATAAATGAAATAGCATGTAACTTAATACAGAAATGGCTAAAAGAAAGTAATACAGTGTGTGAGTTTCCATACATACACATATCTTAATTTTCAAATTTGGGGTGTAAAATCCAAATCCAACAAACTATTAATCCAATATGATCTCATTTTCTCAGTAAAAAAGGGCTTCAATAAAACAGAC
Organism: Protopterus annectens; assembly: GCF_019279795.1. NCBI lineage: Eukaryota > Metazoa > Chordata > Ceratodontiformes > Protopteridae > Protopterus > Protopterus annectens. Next base: position 709,235,354 of record NC_056746.1, read on the forward strand.
TGCTATATCCCAAAGCAGGAAAGAATATGACCAAAAGGCTATCAGTTTAAATTCATAGATCTCTGACTAATTTTGAAAAATTAGCAAATTTTGACAGCAGGATCAACATTTTTTGTTGAATAGGCTATGTACGTATATTACGTCAATCACGTTAAACATTGTTTTACATATATCTGAACATTAAGTATCCCCACTGTATTTGAAACCACATTGAAGTCTCTAATCACATTTACAGCATAAACTTAAAAGCACCCCTAGAACTCGGGATCTGTAGTTCAGAGGCAAAAGCTTGCAATGCTTCCAAAATAAGGCAGTTATTTCCCAGTATAACCATTTACTTTACCAAATGGTTTCACTGTATCTTCTTGCATCTAGAAATAATGGATGTAAAAATAACCACATCTATACATCGGTCCATTCCATGTAAAAGCTCTAAAGTATAACTAATAGTTTACAAAGGTGTACCATGTACTCACAATTCAAAAAAATTTATTACATCTTATAATACCTCAAACGCCAGCTTTCCAAAAGGTAAACATGGTTTCCCTTCCTTTTAACAAAAAGCAATACTGTCAGGGCCTAGGTTAGTCTTTAAGTTGACATGAAGTCCCGGTTGTTTGGTTGCCACAGTGCTTCAACTCATGAGTAGGTTTGCCACCTTTTCAGATGCCCAAAGTGGGACATTTTTTATATAAATGTGAGATTTTGCAGGACAAAACATGCCCATTGCCAGTGCAAAGGACAGAACTGCACTTTTTTTGCCAAAATAAAAGCTTTTTTTGTAGAATTTGTGTTACTTATGCTATTTCATATAATAGTTGTGTTTCAGATACAAAATAGCTGTTTTATGCAACCATTAAAGAAAACTTAAGAAATATATTTTGTCTTAAAATCTCAGTACATTTGCCATTTTATAGTTTTTTTTTTTTTTGTAGGACACAACTGCCCAAAGTGGGACTGTCCCTCACAAAGAGGGACAGGTGGTAACCCTAATCTTGGGTGATCTGCAGCTGTAAACAACTGACGTTTTTTTTTTATTTTTTTGAAATCTATGAGTCACTGCCTCACTAAGCTGATGTCATCACACATGCCCCTGCATGTTGATGACATGGCGGGATATGGTGGTGATGATGTGATGATTTCAGCCATACTTTAAAATTGTAAATAAAATAAAAGGAGAAATCAGGAATTGAGGGGGCCACTCGGGAATTCATGGCATCTCATTATTTTGCCTTCAGAATTGGTAAATACCAAGGAATTCAGTACAGTTGAGAAGTATGCTACCACTCCACCACACTGACTGTATCAGAGTTGTCATAGTTTCCTGTTTCTTCCCTTGCTTTGCAACTCCAACTGAACGTTTGTACTGGCTTCCTATTGAAAGCTCCAAAGTACTTTCATATGGCAACTGATCAGATGTTTCCTGTTTCTCCTTAATTTGGGGATCCATTCCTCTATCCTTCTGTGATGTTATCAGAGTTAGATTTTCTACATTAAATCCTTCACTTTAAAGTTTATCCATAACTTCAATTTCTATTTCTTTAACTTCTCCATTACTAATTCTCTTTTCTACTTTTACTCTTTGTTTTCTTATTTATTTATTTATTTATTTTGTATTTTAAAATTTTTCATATCCAGATGCCTTTGCCTGTATTTTTCTTCAAAATAACTTTGGTGCTGCTCTTTTTGTATTGATTAGTTTTGCTTTATCCTTTGCATAAATATTGCACAATATTAAATCTCTTTATCTTTCCCATGTCCATATTCTTCTTCAGATGTCTCCTGCTCCTCCTGTTGCTCCTTACTTGGGGGACGTGTTGTTCCATCATGCTATGATATAACCTATGTTAGACTTTCTACACTAAATCCTTCACTCCACAGGTATTCCTTAACTTCAACGTCTAGTTTTTTTAAATTCTACTTTACTCTTTTTCTGTTCTACATTCCCTCTTTGTGATCTTATTTTTTGTATTGCAATATTTTCAATATCTGGAAACATTTGCCTGTATTTGTCTTCAAATATCTTTGGGGCTGCATTTTTTGCACTGATTAGTTTAGATATCTCCTTTCCATAAATATTATACCATATCAGATCTCTCTTTCTTTCTCATGTCCATATTTCTCTTTTATAACTTTCAAAAATCTCTAGATTTTATTCCTTATTTTTTTGCACTTTTCTGATCTTTTTGTTTTCCTAACGGCCCAAGGTTTCTCGGCCTATATAATGTTTTTCATGAATCTGTTATATTAATGAGCACGGATTTCTAATTGAAGCTTTTGACAGTTTTTCTTGTTCAAGTATTTTTCTTTCCTCTAATTTCTTTCTTAATATTTTTGTATATCTTCTGTCTATAAATTCTGGGTTTCTTGCATAATAGTAACAATACATAACATCTTTCCTATCCTCAGTAGTCCACTCTATTATCTTTATGGATCTTTTTTCGTCTATAAGTTTTTGTGATTTGTGTGGACTACTACTTTCTTCTGTAACAAGGAAGCCATCCTCCCCCTGGGTCTGGCCTTGTCCCATTTTAAGAATGTTTCTATGTCTTGAGGATTCTACACTGTCATTTTTTTGACTCCTGGCACCAGTGCATATACCAGGATTTGGGCACTTTTTTATTCTGTGCACCCAGCTATCTTTTTTATTTTTAACCTACTTCTGTACATGATATATGCTATATAAAATACAGTCTATATATCAGTGCTGTCTTGGTGAGATTTTGTGAAAACGGGATCCACCTCGTGAAGGTACTCACCAAGACTTGAGGATGAATTCATTTGCAGCAATACTACTCTCCTTAGCTTACTGATTTATCCTCTCTCCATTCCTCAGCTGCTTAAAGTGGATAATACTCCTTAACTCATTCCCTCCCATACAGTTCTTTCAAGTTTGTACCTGTAACTCCCAGCGGGTGTGGCTTAAGCCTTTAAAAAATGAAGTAATCACTTTACAGTACTAACAAATACTCATTGACAGAGCTGAAACATCAACACAATTGTGTTTGACATCATGTAAGCTTCAAGATAAAATATTTTGATACCTTGCACGTAGCATGGTTTTGGCATTATTAATTAATAAACAAACAAAATCTGCCACCTAGAGGTGCAGTAGGAGGTAACTGTAGAAATGCCTGGAGGCACACTCGGCTGTAATGAGTTAATCCATTTTTAATATTCAGGAACATACTCTGGGCTTGGGGCTTGTCTCCCTTCACCACTGTTACAGTGTTGTTACCTAGTTAGCCAATTCCACTCTCACAACAATTACAGGTATGACCTCCATGTGCTTCCATACCTGAACTGTTCTGATTCTAAATCATTTTGGGACTTTTAATGGTGCATGGTGCATTTGTAATTGCTACTGAATCATGTAAAATGTTAATATGCACTGGCAGGCAGCCTAAACCAACAAATGAATGTGAACAAGTATTCAAGGTATAATTAGTATATTGTACTTTCTGTTTCATGACTCTCAGAGAAGCACTTAAAACTCTGCTCTTGCTGTTACACTTGCTAATGATATTACAACATTTAACATAATCTGCAGGAATAACTTTGCTAAGAGGAACACATATAATGCCATTGCTTCAATTATTAATTTTCTCTGTCACTGGAAACCTGCAAACGGTTGTACACTCATTCACAGTGGACCCACAAATATTCATGCTGTTTTTCAATCTGATTCTCTTGGTACTATATTGAATAGTATTAGCACTATTAAGCTGTTAAACCAAAATATGTTGTTGCCTACAGAAATCTATAATCTAATGTATATATTATCAGGCAGATTCCAATATTATATGATGATATATTGCATTCTGCACAAGACACAAGTCTGATGTAATACTCTTGCAGTTAATCACAAATTTGTCTTAATAAGGGTTACATTTTTACTGTGTATAGTCCGTATTTCTTTCATATTATGTACAACTTTAACTTTCTGTTTTGTTCTCTTATTTTTTGTTAGTTACATTTAAATTCTACTGTGCAGATCTTTTCTGAAGTTTACACATTTTTGCAAAATCATACTGAGCTTATACCTATATATCTATATATCTATATTTTGGGAGGGCACTTATGGATAGACAAAATCAAAGGAAGTATTTTAACTAAACTATATTTGTCTGGTCTGATGAAAGGCATTGAGAGCTTCTGTGCAGTTTGCCCAGAAAAGAAGTTGGCATCACATCCTGGATTCAGATGTCAGCTAATACCTAGCTTTGCTTGTTTTGAGATCCCCTTTAAGAGGATAGACATGGCTATGATAGGCTCATTATAAAGACTGTCAATACATTCTAGTGATAATTGATTGTTTACTTTGTTTCCTGGAGCAGCATCGATGCAAAAAATAATGAAACATTAATAGTCAAACCATTAGTGTTACTTTTCACCAAGGTAGGGATACCCGAAGATATATTCATGGACCAGGGAGACCAGTTTACGTCTAGGGTGATGTACTAAAATATTCCAGGATTTTAAAATAAAACAGTTAAGAATGTTAATGTATCACCATCAAATTGAAACTCATTTTAAAAAACTAATATCATGTTTCACAGCCCTGTAAGAAAGGTTAAAACGTATGTCAATAGTCATGGAGGATATGGAAAATAAATTTAAAACATAGGACAAATTGTAAGTGTTAGTTATAATCAAAAATATTTTTTAACAAGATAGCAGGGATTCTTTGAAGTGGGAGAAAAAGTGAACAAATTGATCTGCAAAATAAGATAAGCTGGAATGGGAAGACCTTATGATAAATGTGATAAAAGCGTGAAGGGGTGTTGAAGCTGTTTTATTCAGCCCGGGAACTGGCATCAATAATGTCTTACTAGGAAACTCAATTTCTGCTGTTCAAATAGATGACACATTTAGTCTAAAGCACAGAAACAAAAGAGTCCTTAGTGAGAAATAAAAATACATTTTCTAAACTACCTGAAACAATGGATTCAATTTCACATAATACTGAAATTGTAATTTACTATGGGAGGGGGTAAATCTAAGCATATATGGTCTTCCAGACTCCAAAAGAAAACCAATTAATGAACTAAGAGAGATGCTTAAAAATAGAATTAATGAGGAATACAAATCCATGGAAGTAGTCAGTTGCACTGGTCCCTAAACAGGATGGCTCCATAAAATTTTGTAATGATTTCAGAAAACTGAAGTTTCCAAATTTGGCACTTATCCAATTTCCAAAATTGATGAACTCAAGCTTGATTTAACCAAGGCGTCCTGGCAAATTTCCATCCACAAGAAGCCAAAGAGAAGACAGCATTCTTCACCGCTGAAGATCACTTTTGTTATGATCGCTTACCTGTTTAACATCACAGAGTTCCACCCATTTTAAGGACAAATGAATAAAAGTTCGAAAACCCTATCCCAGGTAATCAACTGAATACCTTGATGATGCAGCAGTTTATTCATATCACTGCGACTCAAATCACAAACTGTGTTGAAATATTTAATGTAGACAGGAATTAATGTCAGTGCTGGCAAAAGAAAACTTTGCATGACAAAAGAGTGATATATATAGAATATGTGATTAGGACAGGGGTAATTAGACCCCCAAAAATCAAAATAGAAGCTGTCAGGAAATGGCCTACACCCAGTACCAACTGTCAGGTAAAGGCATTCATATTACAAATAGATTTCTATAAAAAAAGTGTACACAACTTTTCTACCATAGCCTTTCCTGACAAGTTTTACAAAGGGTAAGGACACTATTCAGGTAACCTGGACTGCAGCAGAGACAGAAGAAGCATCTTTGAACCAAATGAAAATGATACTATATTCTGATACAATCTTAGTCACACTGACATCAAAAAAGCCTTTATTGTCTTCAGTGATGCATCACAATTTGTGTTGTGAGGTATGCCATTCTAGGAAGGAGGTGGTGAGGAATACTCAGCTCGCTACCTAAGCAGAAAGTAATGCTGTGTTGAGATACTGTGATGTACAGCAAGCATGCCTTACTGGTGTGCATTGACTTTATTCTAGTATTAACTGTTAGGATGCAGCTTCACATTAGTAACTGACCGTGCACGCCTGTAATGGTTATATAAACAATGAGATGTGAACACCAAGTAGGGCAAGTAGGATTTATCATCAAAACCCGTTAACTGTACTATTAAGCATAGTTCCTGGACCAGATACACAAATACAAGTGTGCTATCTCAGTCACATAACCCACCCTAGTCAGAAAAGAGCTAGGATGGGAGGCTCAATGCAGGCAAGCGACCTTTGTGGCATAGCAAAACACTGTTAAGGTATTCTTTGCTTTTTAAATGCTGTTAAATGTGCTATATGAGGTGGTTATATAGACACAGTATATTGGGTTATGACTGTAATACATGAAACATTATAGTAAATCATTTAGTAGTACACCTTAATCTTTGATACCTGTTGAGATGATTTTAAAAGGAATGGCTGTAAGACAACATGACAGTGATATCTGCCTATAGAGTTGGAGCTGTGATAAGGAAAATGCTTGCAGAATGTCTACCACCAATCCAGACCAGAGGAGTTGTAGAGTACCAGGAGCTTACCAATGGATTCACCCATAGAAATATCAAGAATATTCATTTGAAATACCAAGATCCTAATAATGCAGCTATGTTCAAGAAGAACCAGGAACCTATTCATGAATGGTTCAGACAAGCTTGACTCAAGCTGAGGAACAAGAAACTTGAACTGTAAGGTGAGTCTTTTGCTAAAGCAGAACTAAGCTTATTTTTTTTTAAATTACTTTTATGTTGGGTAGTTCAACATAAGTAAAAAGTACTTTTGTTAAAGAATATTCTCCAGGGTTTGTTTTATATGTTTATGTGTGTGTGTGTGTGTGTGTGTGTGTGTGTGTGTGTGTGTAAAAGAGTGAGAGAGAGAGAGAGAGAGAGAAGGAGAGATATGATGGGCTAAAAAGCAGGGACATATTTTAAATATTGTTGTTATAAACTTAATGTTACAGGACTGGTATGTTAGTGTGTGTGAGAGGGGGATAATGGGCTGAAAAGTAGGGACACATTTTAAATATTGAATAACTGGATATGTGTTATCCTGCATTTTGTGTGTGTGTGAGAGTCAAAGAAAGAGATTACAAAAGCCTAAAAGTAGGGACAGGTTTTAAAGCTATAACTAGCTAAAGATGCTTCAGTCTGAACTTCCAGAATGTGGAGATCACCTAGAAACAGAAAGCAGGAAATGGTTAACAAGCACAGTAAGAAATACGGTGGAGTTTCCATAAAACATACAGTAAAGGCAGATGGCTTCTGCTTTTTATTGTAACTGTGGAATTAAGAATTTTGTATGCCAAAGCCCTCTAATCTGTTAGGAAAGAGTAATTTGACTTCCTTAAAGCTGCTGTTCTAATTTTGTTTTTTAAAGCCATGAGAAACTTGTGATTACAATATATACTGATTTCAAATTCCTTAATGTTGCTTTAGGAAAATGTGATGAATTGGAAGCTTATTTATATTGCTGCCACTTTCTTACTCATTTCCAATGAAAATATTTTAGGTTTGTACCAAAATATTAATTTCCTGCCTGTACTTTTTCAAAGGTAGTAAATACACTTTGTTGGAACTAAAAATATACTAGTATTAGCTTACACATCGTGCAGAATGTGGGCAAAATGTTTGTCCATGCTTACTAAATAACTAAAAAATAATAGGCTGTGAGCCCACTTGCTCTAATTAAGAAAGTGTGGGGAAAGTTTTGTTGCCTGCCACGCTGACAGAAGAAATTAGAATCTGTCTGCAGTGCAGCCAAAGGTAATAACTGACTCTAACAAGTATCTTACTAAATAGTAGGTTGACTTTTGCAGATCAAAGGTTGTCATTTCAGAAGAAAGGAAAAACTCATATAAGCCCTTTTTTGTAACAGGTAGCACACATGGAGCAGATAAAGCTCCATGAACTACAATAGATTATGAGCCTGTCACTGATCATAACCTTTTATTATGTGTTCTGCAAATGGATGGCAAGATTCACTTCTAAAGTTTTTAAATTGAAGTGAATTTCTTGGCATCCATGTCTCAAAGACATAATAAACTGGTTATGATCGGAGACGGAGTCATAATCCTCTATCCTATGAACAGTCTTCTTAAACCTTTCCCTGTATTGCACAAAGATGGGTTTTTAGCAGAATCCTACAACAATGGATCAGTCAATCAATGACAATGTTGAGATAGATATTGTGTTTACAGAGCTAATACCACCTATAGAGAGAAAGAAGTAAGTCTTCAATCTCCCAAAAGAACTGGTAAGAATAAAAGTGGGGTAGAAACTGGATGTGAGAAGTCCTTAGGATAATCAGTGAGAAAATCCAATAAAGAAATGTAGACTCAATGTAAAATGGATGGGATAAATGCTTTATGTATTATTAATATGAACATTTAACAAAAAAATACAATGTACTCTCTAAAACCAAATAATATGATATTTGTACTTATACCATCAAAATCAGTCTTTGTGTACTAACATACTACAGAGTATATTTATGAGATGTGCAGCTAGTCAATTGATAAAGTATCATGTTTTTATACAGGTGAACATTTGGAGACGTGTCGGATGCTGGTAACATTTTGACCATATTGAATAAAAAGATGCACCAGAGAGGCTTCAGTGGTGCAGTTGTTAATGTTGCTGTGTCACAGGAGAGGTTCTCTGTTTTATTTCTTGGCTGGGGTGCCTTCTGTGTGGAGTCTGCATGTCATCCCTGTGGCCACATGGGTTTCCTCTAGGTGCTCTGATTTCCTCCCACATTCCAAAGACATGCAGTAGGCATATTGGACACGCTAAATTGGCCATGTCTGTGAATGAGTGGTACAGATGAACTACCTTGGAAGGGCTAGCCACCTGGTGGTGTAAACATTGTCTTGAGATGATTGCCACTATTGAAGTGACACCCCAACCTTATGTGCTAAATGGGAAAAAGGGGTTGAGGATGATGGATGGATGGAGTAACCAAATGGAAGTTGTCTGGATGTGTGTTCAGGGGATTGTTATAAAATGCTGTTTTGACAGGATTGGAGGTATATAGCACTATAAGAGTAAGTAAGCAAGGAACCTGTACACATTGTTCCTAATTTGATACATTAGGCCATTTTGGGGAAAGAAGTCCCTCATTTCTTAAATGTATGGTTAGGTTAATAATTTACTGTACAGATGTCACCAAAACAACAATCAACCTCAGAAGAATAAAACTGAAAGTCTTAATCATAGTAGAGGCTGAGCAAAAGAAGGTAAAGAGAATAGTTTTTCCAACATTAATCTTGAACGACAAATCTGTTTCTCTATGAATAGGGAGGAATATGCTAGACCTGACTGGGAAAAACAGATTCCCCAGTCTTTCAGTAAGATATTACTAAGGGAATATGTAGAACAACATGGATGTTGAGGTTATCCAGATTATTTTAAAAAGGTACAACAGAAGGGCCCTATGAATGGCTAGGAAGAATGTAGAGGAGATGTCAAAGGAACCTGATACTATGAATCATATCTGCACTTACCCCCACCCCATTTGAGGTAGCTCATGACACACTCTACCAAGTAGATAGAGTCAGTACAATTGAACATTTATTGGTACTCCAGTCATTTAGGAATATTGTCTTAATTCTTGTCAAGAGTCACATTTTAGGACATCTGGTTATATAGAAGACTAGGGAGAGGATATTAGGAAGTAGAAGTGTAGCTATGGTGAGACAAAGGGGGCAGCCATCCCAGGGGCAAAGTGTTAGGGGACACAATCAGCAGTGGGTCTATATTATAACATCGAAGTTCTCTAACATCGAACATTATAATATCAAACCCGTAATGTCGAACGCTGAAAACAGTGAAGGTGCAGGACATTGAATTCTTTCCCAGGGAAAGAACTTGGGCCATTGCTGTGGCTTCGCTGTTTTCAGCGTTTGATATGTTGGAGCATTATGGGTCTGGTTCAGGTAAGTGTGCGATTGTGTGTAGGTTAGGGGGTGGTTTAGGTGAGTAAGGGTTAGGGCGTGGGTCAGGTAAGTGTGCGATTGTGTGTAGGTTAGGGTTAGGGGGCCGGTTAGGTGAGTTAGGGTTAGGGCGCGGGTGAGGTGAGTGTGCAATAGTGATGGACCTTAGGGTTAAGTTTGGGTTAAGGTAAGTGGATAGCTAGTACTGTATGTAAAGTTTAGTTTAGGTGTAGGATTTTAAGTGTATGTGCGTGGATGGCTGTTTTTTGTGTGTATTTGTGCTGTGTGTATGTTTCTCGGAATAGCAAATTTTTTCCCTGGGAAAAAATTCGCTATTCTGACTGTTCGATGTTTTCACCCTTCGGTGTTTAGGGTTCGATATAATAACATTCGATGTTAGAGAACTTCGATGTTATGATATAGACCCATCAGCAGTTACCAATGGGGCTTTATTACAGCAGGGCATGTAGAAGCAAATACAGATACTATATTTGCTGTCAAGACTGATGCAAACCACTTGCTACAAGAACATTTCTATTTGCAGCAAGCATTTGGCTACAGTTAAATTTTTTTTCTGGTCCTCAGCTTAGAGTTGAAGGGTGGAGACATGGATCAAGGAACTTTTTTTCTCTCTACAGCTTAGAGGTGAAGGGTGGTAGATCATGGAATGGCACCAGTTGTTAGCTTGCCTAGTTCTACTGAGGAAGTCAGATGAATTGGGGTCATCTTTAAGGACATGGCTTTTACGATCTGTATATATGGCAGAGGCACTCCTATGGAAAATCTGGTGCTTGAGCATATTTACAGTGTATACTTTCCAGTAAGATTTGAAATTATTTCTGTTACCAGTTTCTTGCAGTTATGTGAATATTTTCTGGTGCATTCCATCATTTTTATTTCCATCTTCTTCTGTTATCATATTCTGTATTCTTATTTCTGAATCCTGTAAAGTGTGCCTATGTAACGTCGATAGGGCGGCGGAGTGGTGCAGTGGTTAATGTTGTCATCTCACAGCAAGAGGTTCTCCGGTTCGATTCTCGGCTGGGGTGCCTTCTGTGTGGAGTTTGCATGTTCTCCCTGTGTTCACGTGGGTTTCCTCTGGTTACTCCGGTTTCTTCCCACATTCCAAAGACATGCATCTGGAGCATTTCTCCCCGGGCCTCCACTGAAAACAGGCTCTGTGGAACCTAGTCAGAATTTCCCGGTCAACAAATGTTAAATAAATAAAAAAAAATTGCATACAATCCTGCATGATTTACTTGTGGTATCCTCTACTATCTCAGGCCGGGTGTAGCTATGCAGATATGGACTACTGCCCTGCATGATAAGTAAATTAGTTCTGAATCCAGTCCAACCACTTCACTTGAACAGCAAACAGGAAATATATGAATACCGCACACAGCAAGCCAGTGATCCAAAACCAAATCTTTGTTTAATAAAATGCACGTACAGAAGTCTGAATTTCTCTAGCGCCTCGGCTAAAAAAGCCTTTAACAGAGTACATATACACATAATTCAGTTCACCCTTATAGTTCTGAATCCAGCCCAGTGATGTTACATGAATTAGCTTGACTAGTACAAACATAAATGGAGATGTTAACAGGGTAGTGAGAGAGAGGGAGAGACACTGTTTTAGATGCATTAGAAAATGAAAAAGCATGCCAGTGAAGACAAGGAAACCAAGTAGTTCAGAAATTTAAAGGATTGTCAGTTCCATTGTTGGTATAGAGCATGAGGATGTTTCTCTTAAAAAGTCTTATTGAATTTTGTTCATTATAAACTGTATTGTCTATACAAAACCACTACAATTTAATAATGACAATAAAGAACAAAGTTTAGTAAATAGGTATTATTGGATTGTATATGATTGGATATTAGGAATCTTAGCTGTCAAATCAGAGGATCATAATATACTCTAGGATCAAGTAGGTACTATTCAACTTCGGTCCAAGTTCTGGGTCTGAAAGGTGTGGAATGAGTCATAGCCTGGTAGTGCAGGGGTGCTTTCTGCTGCTTTGAACCAGGTCTCTGTTACACCACAAATGTCAATGTTCTCCATTTTAAGAAGTGCTTCAAGTGACTGCATTTTGAGATTTGGACTTCTAGCATTGAGCAGCATGACCCTCTGATTGCATTTGTTTGTAGCTGTTACGGTGGTAATTTGGTCTTTGGAGCACAACCTAAAAAAGGCATTATAGGGGTTGCAAGAGCCTTGGCCAGTATCTGAAAGCCCATGGGTAACAGATGCAGGCCATCTCTGGCAAAGCATCGAGGTCTGTCAATCATGTCATCCCAGACAGATACTGGATCCCCTTGGAATGACACCAGAAATGTAGCCAATTGTTGAAATCAATAATTTTCTGCTTGTACTGTGGTATCATTCTGGGTGATGGTAGGATGCTGCTCAGGGCTAGGGTCATACCTGCCTGGTCTACATAATCTGAGAGTTCCTCCATGTCTCTTTTCATGTAGTCCAGGGAGGTACCTCTCAGGTCATTCACACCTACATGTACAGAGTCATATATGTACCTGTTGTTGAGGGTCCTGAGTGCATGCGTTATTTGGCGGATCCTGGCACATGACATGCAGCTGACTGTTACTTTCTCCTTATTCAACCTAGTGCGTGGGACATCAGTGTGCCTGACTATAGAGTCACCTATGACTAGTGTGTTAGGCATGCTGTTTTTCCTTAGGGGCTTTGGTTGAGAGGCACACTGTTTAGGAGATTTGTGTGTCTCATGATTAGTGTTGTGTTGTGGTGGTCAAGTGCATTTCTGCCTTGGAGAGCTCTGCTGTTTGGGTAGATTTTTATTGAGATCCTCCATAAAGGTGGGTGTGTGATTTGTGTTTTTATTTGGAGGCAGTACTGGTGTGTGTTCTGGAGGGCTATGTGTTCCATGTGGTGTGGTGCAAGTGTTGACCTTCTCCTCTTGACTAGCTATTAAAAAATATATTTTTTTAGATAATCAATATTGAACCTGTTGTTAAAGACATTCTTTTAAACAGTTGTAGTTATAATATGACCTAAAAAAAAGCATATTGTTGTGGCGGTCAGAAGAAAATGTACTTGGTGGAGTTCGGCTAAACAACACAAGACCATTCCAAATAAAATCTTTTAAATGTCCAGATGTCTACCTCTGTACAGATGCTTAAATTTTAATAATCAAATCAGATCCAGAAACTGAGAAGAAATATTATTAATTTCCTTCTAGGTAATACCAAACATTGGTGCAATTTCTGGATACATACTGTCAGTAATGGCTGACTGAAGAGGCTGGGATATGAGGTGCATTCTCATTAGAAGCTTTATTATAATGAACTGGAGGACTTATTGGTCACTTGACATACATCCATGTGAATGTTTAGAATGTGCTAGATAACTTGAGAGATCACGTGACATACATCCTTGTTAATGTTACTCTGTCTTAAAGCAATATGGATTACCTATATAGTAGCATAATAACACCCATAGCTCCAATACTGCCAACCTGGGATGTTATAGTAGGTGAAGAGACCAAGGGTCACTGAGGTAAGAGTGAAGAGTTGCATATGTTTGAAAATCTCTTTTTCATTTGAGGAGGTTAGCATTTCATCAAATCCAATTGCAGCAGTTCCCCCCGTGGACATAGGAATACCTGGGATATAGCACTCACTGAGGAAGTAGAACCTTTGGACAAGTTTCTGTAGTGCCATGGTTGGGATATAGGAGCTAAGACAAGAATATCTCAGACTGTATTTTGGTAATGTCTCACTCCAAAAGTCACAAAGGGAGTGATTTGGACATAAGCCAAAAAATTCTCCCAAAGTAAAACACTTGTCAAAATCACTTCATTAAATAACACCCTGAATGATTAGGTCTCTAACACGAAACTCTTAGGAGTCACAATTTATGGCAACTTGAAATTTAGCATAGACTTCTAAACTGTTCTTAAAAATACATACCAAAAGCTTGGCCTCTATTATAGAACAAATTCTCAGTCAACAGACAGAACTAGAGAAACTATAGCTAAAGCATACCTCCTACCTACACAAATGTATGCCTCCCCATAAGGGTGTAGCCAGGAATACAATTTGTACTCCACCAAGTACATTTTCTTCTGACCACCACAACAATATGCTTTTTTTTAGGTCATATTATATCTACAACTGTTTAAAAGAATGTCTTTAACAACAGGTTCAGTATTGATTATCTAAAAAAAATATGTTTTTTAATAGCTAGTCAAGAGGAGAAGGTCAACACTTGCACCACACCACATGGAACACATAGCCCTCCAGAACACACACCAGTACTGCCTCCAAATAAAAACACAAATCACACACCCACCTTCATGGAGGATCTCAATAAAAATCTACCCAAACAGCAGAGCTCTCCAAGGCAGAAATGCACTTGACCACCACAACACAACACTAATCATGAGACACACAAATCTCCTAAACAGTGTGCCTCTCAACCAAAGCCCCTAAGGAAATCAGCATGCCTAACACACTAGTCATAGGTGACTCTATAGTCAGGCACACTGATGTCCCATGCACTAGGTTGAATAAGGAGAAAGTAACAGTCAGCTGCATGTCACGTGCCAGGATCCACCAAATAACGCATGCACTCAGGACCCTCAACAACAGGTACATATATGACTCTGCACATGTAGGTGTGAATGACCTGAGCGGTACCTCCCTGGACTACATGAAAAGAGACATGGAGGAACTCTCAGATTATGTAGCCCAGGCAGGTATGACCCTAGCCCTGAGCAGCATCCTACCATCACCCAGAATGATACCACAGTACAAGCAGAAAATTATTGATTTCAACAATTGGCTACATTTCTGGTGTCATTCCAAGGGGATCCAGTATCTGTCTGGGATGACATGATTGACAGACCTCGATGCTTTGCCAGAGATGGCCTGCATCTGTTACCCCTGGGATTTCAGATACTGGCCAAGGCTCTTGCAACCCCTATAATGCCTTTTTTAGGTTGTGTTCCAAAGACCAAATTACCACCGTAACAGCTACAAACAAATGCAATCAGAGGGTCATGCTGCTCAATGCTAGAAGTCTAAATCTCAAAATGCACTCACTTGAAGCACTCCTTAAAATGGAGAACATTGACATTTGTGCTGTAACAGAGACCTGGTTCAAAGCAGCAGAAAGCACCCCTGCACTACCAGGCTATAACTCATTCCACACCTTTTGGACCCAGAACTTGGACCGAAGTTCCAAAGGAGGAGGTGTTTCCATATTCATAAAGGATGCGCACACCTCCAAAGTGTTAGCCCAACATAATGCATCAGAGAAACTTTATGTGAAGCTAACATTGGGTAAGACAGCGATTCAGGTCGTAGCCTGATATAGTTTCCCAGCCCTATCCCAAGACTCACACTTCATGTTTCTAAGCACCCTGGAGAATATTAGGGTCCAATCTAACACTCTTCTACTGGGCAACTTCAACTATCCCTCCATTAACTGGGTACACTTCTCATGTACCAATACACTTGCCCAACGTTTCCTGGAATTCATTAATTCCAAAGCCCTGGACCAGCTCATTCTTACCCCCACTAGAGGGAGCAACATCCCTGACCTGGTCATTACTAACATGAGTGACTGTTGCTGTACACCAATAGTCAACTCCTCCCTGGTTAGATCTGACCACAAACTATTCACCTTGGAAATCCACCCCCCCCCCCCAAAGGTAACCATCATACAAAACTTCTCCAAAGCTAAGTTTGGGCTCCTAAAAACAGAGGTGGCTAACTTCCCAGTACCCATGCAAATGGAGAATAGTTGCATGACTACTGAATCATACACCAATGCACTGTACGAACACGTACACAAAAGCATGGATCTTGCCATAACCAATAGAACCAAGATGCTCTCCTCCAAAAAAAGGAAGCAAATCTAGTAGCCCCCTGCCATAAACAAACCCTACAACAGAAGGAAGAAATTGATGTGGAATAAAGTGAAGTCCGAAGACTGGAAAACCTTCCTTATCAGCCTCAACAAAAAGTTAAGATCCCTTATCAAATCCTCTAAAGCTAGCTATGAAAACAGAAATCCAGCAGATAGTAAAGACAACCACAAGACCTTCTATAGTTATGTAAAGAATCTCCATATCAATACCCAGATTTGCTCTGAGCTACTCCACTATGGTGCCTTCTATACTGAGCCAACAGATATTACCAATATACTGACAGATTAAGTGGCATCTTTACCCCACCCCCCCAAGGACCAATCACAATACCAGTTGATTGCCAGGCACCCACTATTACTGCCACACAGGTTAAAACAGCACTGTCCAAGGCCAGGAATGCAGCTTCTATGGGACCTGACAATATCCCTGGCTGTGTTCTACATGACCCATAGAGTGAACTGGCACCACACAAGTGTGCCCTGTTCAATCACAGCCTCACCTCAGGCTTTGTCCCTACAGAATGGTGCACTGCTACAGTCATCCCTCTCCACAAAGGAGGAGTGACTAGAGACCCTGGGAACTATTGCCCCATTAGCCTGATCAGTCTGATATGCAAATCTATGGAACGCATCATCATGGACCTAATAAACAAAGATATAGGGAATCTCCAACCTCTGGATGCCACACAGTTTGGTTTTGTGAAAGGTAGATCATGCCTTCTCAATCTGGTTGATTTCATTGAGTCAGTCACCAGAGCTGTGGATGAAGGCAAGGTGGTTCATACAGCCTACCTTGATCTGGCCAAGGCCTTTGATACCATTCTTCACTCAGGAATCATAGAAAAACTCTCTAAGCTAGGCATCAAACCCTATATCATTAGGTCAGTTGTAAACTGGCTCACAGATAGACCCAAAAGGACAAACTGTTGACAAATCACAAAGTTCTTCAGAAATCACTCAGAAGTCACCAAAAGACATTAAAATTTAATAAGAAGCTTTCGGGCTATCCACCCTTCATCAGCACATAAAAGTATCAAATTCATCACATTTAAATAGAGGTATAATTAAAGTCGCATGATCAAGCCAGCCATACACATTACACATATACATCCACATCAATTAGTTTTTTGAGTTATATACAAATTTATACGTATATACATATATATACATATATATATATATATATATATATATATATATATATATATATATATATATATATATATATATATATATATATATATATACATATATATATATATATATATATATATATATATATATATATATATATATATATATACACTTATCAGCATGCTCAAATACTGTATTACTTATCACTAGTTACTACTAAATATATAAAAATATAAAATCAACAATAATGTTGAAAATTTATAATATTAAAATATTAAGAATCAAAATGTCAGTATAGTATTTCATCATATAATTTCTCTCTGCCTTTTTATCAATACAGGCTTCAAACTAACAGTACTATTCAAGCCTGGTGGTGTATCAGCTTGTAACTTTATTATCCATTCATATTCCCTTAATTCTAAAATATTATTTAAATCACCCCCTCTTAACCCTATATTCAACACATTTATACACCTAAACTTAAATGTATGTGTCTGAAACTCCATAATGTGTCTATATAAACCATTTGTCTGTACTTTCCTTTTTATTTCTGACCTGTGCTCTATTATACGGTCCTTTAACTTCCTCATCGTCTTTCCTACGTAAAATGCCACACATTGTGTACATGTCGCTAGATATACTAATTTTGTCGTATTACAATTTGCTTTACATTGAAAGTTAAACTTTTCCTTAGTAACAGGGTGTTGAAAGCATTCAGTTAACTCAAGAATATCTATGCAGCATGTGCAATTGTGGCATTTATATGTTCCCATTCTACTTTGTAACATCACCTCCTCATTCTTAAAATCTTTATAACACAGCATCTGTTTAAGTGTCTGATGATTTCTACATGCAAATCTGGGCTTCAGATCTATCAAATCTTTTACCTCTGGCAATGCCATTAATATTATCCAATTCTTTTCTACAATTTTACATACTTCCTTCGTATTCCCGTTATAGGTAGTTGCATATCTCACAATACTACTATTTTTACTTATTCTTTGTAGGGCCATTTCATTTGTTGACTCTAAATCAGTACAGCCAAAAGTGGGTCTATATCTATCTTTCCTTCCTAAAAACACCTCATTGTATGTACTATTTATACTTTGTATTGGATAACCATTCTTTATAAATTCTTCCTTCATTTTATTAGCTTGATCTATAAAATTACTGTCTTCTGTATTTAATCTGCTAACTCTTATTAGCTGTGATTTAAGAATTCCTTTGAATGTGTGCGGGGCATGCATACTACTCCTTTTTAAGTATCTAGCCGCATGTACTTCTTTCTTATAGACCATAGTTTCTACCTTATCTTGTTTCTTATACAAATTTACATCTAGAAACACTATATTCTGGGATGAAAAGTTCATCTTAAATTTCAAAAAATTGGTAGTATTGTTTAAATATGTAACATAACTTTCCAATTCTGCAGATGTTCCTGTCCAAACAAAAAAACAGTCATCCACAAACCTACAATAACATTTCACATTGTTATTAAGCTTATTAATATCACTTAACGCATACTCTTTTTCCCAGTTATATAAAACCAAATTCGCAAAAGTGTTCACCACAGACGTACCCATGGCTACACCTGTTATTTGCTGATATGGAATGTTATCAAATATAAACATATTTTTAGTCAACACTAATTCAAGGAGCAGACAAATATTTTCAATTTCATGTGGTTGCAAAGCTGATTCTATAAGTAACAAACTTCTTATTGCTTCCACCCCATAATCTATGGAAATGACAGTAAATAATGACACTATATCAAGCGTTACAAATAAATAACTACAGTTGGTCTCTTTTTCATACCACATACTAAGCTTTTGCAAAAAATGTGTTGTGTCCTTTATAATGCTAGTACACTTAAACAAATATTTAGATAGTACTTTATGCAAGTATTTTGATATAGGTTCGGTTATCCAGCCTTTACCCGAGACTATAGGCCTCAATGGCGGATTTTCCAGGGATTTATGGATCTTAGGTATGCCATATATTTGTGGTATTTTAGGGCAAGGTACTGTAAAATAATTAAGTAATTCCATAGGAATATCTTGAGTCAGTTGCATATCATACACTGTCATATTTACTTGTGTTATATGATTTTTTATTTCCATAAATTTTACTCTTTTAAATGTTGTTGTATCTGCCAAGAAGTCCTTAATCTTATTCATATAATCTATCTTGTCCATCACTATAGTCGCCCCACCCTTATCTGCTTGTTTAATAATTATTCCATCATTACTTTTTAATTGCTGTAAGACTTTAAATTCTTTATATGACAAGTTATACTAATTATTCATGTTCTTTTTTGCATACAGACCCCTTAATTCCATTTCTACTATATTCGTAAAGGCCAGTATAACTGGACACAATTGTGGCATGAAAGTACTCAACCTCTTACAACTGTAATTGCTATCATTAGAATGTTTAAAAATCAACTTCAACATCAAGTTTCTCGCAAATAATTTTCCATCCGTTATTGCGTTCACCACATTGTCTCTAGCAAATGGAATAAATTTTAGACCATTTTCTAACAAACTGTAATGTTCTTTTGTTAAGTGTTCTTTTGACAAGTTTGACTCGCTTCCACTCTGGATGGCCAACGTGAACGGAACCACTTGAGAGAAGCAAATGAGGAAGTGTAGTGTAGCTGCGAGTGATTTCTTAGCAAGTGTGGTAGCTGCTACTTCAGTAGGCAATGAATTGATACAAGCCACACCAAAATCGGATTTAAAAGAAAGAAGAAAGCAAACTGAAATTTCATCTTTTTTACCTTTCCGTCTGAAGCAACTGGAAAAGGTAGTACTACAACACAAGCTGATACCAGAGATGGGCTTAGAACAAAGACAATTTCAACAGCCAACTCTAGGAGCAAAGAGGAAGAACGACAGCCCGAAAATGCCCAGCAAGACAGCTCGTCCATAAATAGAATGATATGGATACAAAAAGGTACTGTTAACTTGTGAAAAGAAGACTTAACAAAAGAACATTACAGTTTGTTAGAAAATGGTCTAAAATGTATTCCGTTTGCTAGAGACAATGCGGTGAACGCAATAACGGATGTAAAATTATTTGTGAGGAACTTGATGTTGAAGTTGATTTTTAAACATTCTAATGATAGCAATTACAGTTGTAAGAGGTTGAGTACTTTCATGCCACAATTGTATCCAGTTATACTGGCCTTTACGAATATAGTAGAAATGGAATTAAGGGGTCTGTATGCAAAAAAGAACATGAATAATTATTATAACTTGTCATATAAAGAATTTAAAGCCTTACAGCAATTAAAAAGTAATGATGGAATAATTATTAAACAAGCAGATAAGGGTGGGGCGACTATAGTGATGGACAAGATAGATTATATGAATAAGCTTAAGGACTTCTTGGCAGATACAGCAACATTTAAAAGAGTAACATTTATGGAAATAAAAAATCATATAACACAAGTAAATATGACAGTGTATGATATGCAACTGACTCAAGATATTCCTATGGAATTACTTAATTATTTTACAGTACCTTGCCCTAAAATACCACAAATATATGGCATACCTAAGATCCATAAATCCCTGGAAAATCCGCCATTGAGGCCTATAGTCTCAGGTAAAGGCTGGATAACCGAACCTATATCAAAATACTTGCAGAAAGTACTATCTAAATATTTGTTTAAGTGTACTAGCATTATAAAGGACACAACACATTTTTTGCAAAAGCTTAATATGTGGTCTGAAAAAGAGACCAACTGTAGTTATTTATTTGTAACGCTTGATATAGTGTCGTTATTTACTGTCATTCTCATAGATTATGGGATGGAGGCAATAAGGAGTTTGTTACTCATAGAATCAGCTTTGCAACCACGTGAAATTGAAAATATTTGTCTGCTCCTTGAATTAGTGTTGACTAAAAATATGTTTATATTTGATAACATTCCATATCAGCAAATAACAGCTGTAGCCATGGGTACGTCTGTGGTGAACACTTTTGCGAATTTGGTTTTATATCACTGGGAAAAACAGTATGTGTTAAGTGATATTAATAAGCTTAATAACAATGTGAAATGTTATTGTAGGTTTGTGGATGACTGTTTTTTTGTTTGGACAGGAACATCTGCAGAATTGGAAAGTTATGTTACATATTTAAACAATACTACCAATTTTTTGAAATTTAATATGAACTTTTCATCCCAGAATATAGTGTTTCTAGATGTAAATTTGTATAAGAAACAAGATAAGGTAGAAACTATGGTCTATAAGAAAGAAGTACATGCGGCTAGATACTTAAAAAGGAGTAGTATGCATGTCCCACACACATTCAAAGGAATTCTTAAATCACAGCTAATAAGAGTTAGCAGATTAAATACAGAAGACAGTAATTTTATAGATCAAGCTAATAAAATGAAGGAAGAATTTATAAAGAATGGTTATCCAATACAAAGTATAAATAGTACATACAATGAGGTGTTTTTAGGAAGGAAAGATAGATATAGACCCACTTTTGGCTGTACTGATTTAGAGTCAACAAATGAAATGGCCCTACAAAGAATAAGTAAAAATAGTAGTATTGTGAGATATGCAACTACCTATAACAGGAATGCGAAGGAAGTATGTAAAATTGTAGAAAAGAATTGGATAATATTAATGGCATTGCCAGAGGTAAAAGATTTGATAGGTCTGAAGCCCAGATTTGAATATAGAAACCATCAGACACTTAAACAGATGCTGTGTTATAAAGATTTTAAGAATGAGGAGGTGATGTTACAAAGTAGAATGGGAACATATAAATGCCATATTTGCACATGCTGCGGAGATATTCTTGAGTTAACTGTATGCTTTCAACACCCTGTTACTAAGGAAAGGTTTAACTTTCATTGTAAAGCAAATTTTAATACAACAAAATTAGTATATCTAGCGACATGTACACAATGTGTGGCATTTTACGTAGGAAAGACGATGAGGAAGTTAAAGGACCGTATAATAGAACACAGGTCAGAAATAAAAAGGAAAGTACAGACAAATGGTTTATATAGACACATTATGGAGTTTCAGACACATACATTTAAGTTTAGGTGTATAAATGTGTTGAATATAGGGTTAAGAGGGGGTGATTTAAATAATATTTTAGAATTAAGGGAATATGAATGGATAATAAAGTTACAAGCTGATACACAACCAGGCTTGAATAGTACTGTTAGTTTGAAGCCTGTATTGTTAAAAAGGCAGAGAGAAATTATATGATGAAATACTATACTGACATTTTGATTCTTAATATTTTAATATTATAAATTTTCAACATTATTGTTGATTTTATATTTTTATATACTTAGTAGTAACTAGTGATAAGTAATACAGTATTTGAGCATGCTGATAAGTGTATATATATATATATATATATATATATATATATATATATATATATATATATATATGTGTATATACGTATAAATTTGTATATAACTCAAAAAACTAATTGATGTGGATGTATATGTGTAATGTGTATGGCTGGTTTGATCATGTGACTTTAATTATACCTCTATTTAAATGTGATGAAATTGATACTTTTATGTGCTGATGAAGGGTGGATAGCCCGAAAGCTTCTTATTAAATTTTACTGTCTTTTGGTGACTTCTGAGTGATTTCTGAAGAACTTTGCGATTTGTCAACAGTTTGTCCTTTTGTACTCTGTAAAAGTTTGTTTTGGAGCTACTACGAGCGTTCAAGGAGGAGAACAAGCCAGCTGTTATTAGAACTTGAAACTCGCTTACCTACAAGATGAGTACAACTATTAAAAGACTCTTACTCAAATCTAGTAATCCATTGTTGCAGTCAAATGCTATGACATCTCAGGTTGCAGTCGCTGATCAAAATTTGGGTGAATTTAACAAATTACTAAATGTATTAGAAAAGAAGGTTCAAAACTACAAGCAATTACAGTGGCAGAGGTTAAGCTTTTTAGCTTACCTGGAATTAGGCGTTATACCACGTGGACTTCGCATTTTAAAAATGCCATCTTATGGTAACACTTATGAAGAACTGTTGGTACAATGGCAGCAGCTTAACTTGGAGTTAAGCGCCAATTGCATGAAATTAATGAATAAGTTCTTTGAAAGTGTGGAAAAGAATTTGATGGATGAAATAGAAAACTATGAGAAAGAAGTATCAATTATGTTAGTGTCTGACCATCATAATGAGCAGTATCAAGCTTTTATTGACCGAGTACAAATGCTAGATAGTAGACTGGAAGCTAAAAAGAAACATAAACTGCAACGTGATTTAACGGATTTTAGGAGAGGCCACATCTTCTCGTGGCCGAGAGTTGAGCATAAAAGAGTGAATTATCAAAATAAAAATGATATCGTGGGTGCAATTAAAATAAAAACTACTCCTAAACCTCTGGATCAACTAGATGAATTTGAGTTGCCGCGAACACCAGTAGAGGTGCCAACCAATCAGGATGCACGCATATCGGGCCTCGCTTCCACTCTGGATGGCCAACGTGAACGGAACCACTTGAGAGAAGCAAATGAGGAAACTAGTGTAGCTGCGAGTGATTTCTCAGCAAGTGAGGTAGCTGCTACTTCAGTAGGCAATGAATTGATACAAGCCACACCAAAATCGGATTTAAAAGAAAGAAGAAAGCAAACTGAAATTTCATCTTTTTTACCTTTCCGTCTGAAGCAACCGGAAAAGGTAGTACTACAACACAAGCTGATACCAGAGATGGGCTTAGAACAAAGACAATTTCAACAGCCAACGCTAGGAGCAAAGAGGAAGAACGACAGCCCGAAAATGCCCAGCAAGACAGCTCGTCCATAAATAGAATGATATGGATACAAAAAGGTACTGTTAACTTGTGAAAAGAACACTTAACAAAAGAACATTACAGTTTGTTAGAAAATGGTCTAAAATTTATTCTGTTTGCTAGAGACAATGTGGTGAACGCAATAACGGATGTAAAATTATTTGCGAGGAACTTGATGTTGAAGATGATTTTTAAAAATTCTATGATAGCAATTACAGTTGTAAGAGGTTGAGTACTTTCATGCCACAATTGTGTCCAGTTATACTGGCCTTTACGAATATAGTAGAAATGGAATTAAGGGGTCTGTATGCAAAAAAGAACATGAATAATTAGTATAACTTGTCATATAAAGAATTTAAAGTCTTACAGCAATTAAAAAGTAATGATGGAATAATTATTAAACAAGCAGATAAGGGTGGGGCAACTATAGTGATGGACAAGATAGATTATATGAATAAGTTTATGGACTTCTTGGCAGTTACAACAACATTTAAAAGGGTAACATTTATGGAAGTAAATATGACAGTGTATGATATGCAACTGACTCAAGATATTCCTATGGAATTACTTAATTATTTTACAGTACCTTGCCCTAAAATACCACAAATATATGGCATACCTAAGATCCATAAATCCCTGGAAAATCTGCCATTGAGGCCTATAGTCTCAGGTAAAGGCTGGATAACCGACAATATATCAAAATACTTGCATAAAGTACTATCTAAATATTTGTTTAAGTGTACTAGCATTATAAAGGACACAACACATTTTTTGCAAAAGCTTAATATGTGGTCTGAAAAAGAGACCAACTGTAGTTATTTATTTGTAACGCTTGATATAGTGTCATTATTTACTGTCATTCCCATAGATTATGGGGTGGAAGCAATAAGGAGTTTGTTACTTATAGAATCAGCTTTGCAACCACATGAAATTGAAAATATTTGTCTGCTCCTTGAATTAGTGTTGACTAAAAATATGTTTATATTTGATAACATTCCATATCAGCAAATAACAGGTGTAGCCATGGGTACGTCTGTGGCGAACACTTTTGCGAATTTGGTTTTATATCACTGAGAAAAACAGTATGTGTTAAGTGATATTAATAAGCTTATTAACAATGTCAAATGTTATTGTAGGTTTGTTGATGACTGTTTTTTTTGTTTGGACAGGAACATCTGCAGAATTGGAAAGTTATGTTACATATTTAAACAATACTACCAATTTTTTTGAAATTTAATATGAACTTTTCATCCCAGAATATAGTGTTTCTAGATGTAAATTTGTATAAGAAACAAGATAAGATAGAAACTATGGTCTATAAGAAAGAAGTACATGCGGCTAGATACTTAAAAAGGAGTAGTATGCATGTCCCACACACATTCAAAGGAATTCTTAAATCACAGCTAATAAGAGTTAGCAGATTAAATACAGAAGACAGTAATTTTATAGATCAAGCTAATGAAATGAAGGAAGAATTTATAAAGAATGGTTATCCAATACAAAGTATAAATAGTACATACAATGAGGTGTTTTTAGGAAGGAAAGATAGATATAGACCCACTTTTGGCTGTACTGATTTAGAGTCAACAAATGAAATGGCCCTACAAAGAATAAGTAAAAATAGTAGTATTGTGAGATATGCAACTACCTATAACGGGAATACGAAGGAAGTATGTAAAATTGTAGAAAAGAATTGGATAATATTAATGGCATTGCCAGAGGTAAAAGATTTGTTATGTCTGAAGCCCAGATTTGCATATAGAAACCATCAAGCACTTAAACAGATGCTGTGTTATAAAGATTTTAAGAATGAGGAGGTGATGTTACAAAGTAGAATGGGAACATATAAATGCCACAATTGCACATGCTGCGTAGATATTCTTGAGTTAACTGAATGCTTTCAACACCCTGTTACTAAGGAAAGGTTTAACTTTCAATGTAAAGCAAATTGTAATACGACAAAATTAGTATATCTAGCGACATGTACACAATGTGTGGCATTTTACGTAGGAAAGACGATGAGGAAGTTAAAGGACCGTATAATAGAACACAGGTCAGAAATAAACAGGAAAGTACAGACAAATGGTTTATGTAGACACATTATGGAGTTTCAGACACATACATTTAAGTTTATGTGTATAAATGTGTTGAATATAGGGTTAAGAGGGGGTGATTTAAATAATATTTTAGAATTAAGGGAATATGAATGGATAATAAAGTTACAAGCTGATACACCACCCGGCTTGAATAGTACTGTTAGTTTGAAGCCTTTATTGATAAAAAGGCAGAAAGAAATTATATGATGAAATACTATACTGACATTTTGATTCTTAATATTTTAATATTATAAATTTTCAACATTATTGCTGATTTTATATTTTTATATATTTAGTAGTAACTAGTGATAAGTAATACAGTATTTGAGCATGCTGATAAGTGTGTATATATATATATATATATATATATATATATATATATATATATATATATATATATATATATATATATATATATATATATATATATATATATATATATATATATGTGTATATACGTATAAATTTGTATATAACTCAAAAAACTAATTGATGTGGATGTATATGTGTAATGTGTATGGCTGGCTTGATCATGTGACTTTAATTATACCTCTATTTAAATGTGATGAATTTGATACTTTTATGTGCTGATGAAGGGTGGATAGCCCGAAAGCTTCTTATTAAATTTTAATGTCTTTTGGTGACTTCTGAGTGATTTCTGAAGAACTTCACAGATAGACCCCACAGTGTGAAAGTAGCTGACTCCAAGTCAGACTGCCGACCAGTCACAAGTGGAGTCCCACAGAGTTCAGCCCTGGGTCCTCTCCTGTTTGGTATCTACTTATCTGAAGTCCAGGCCAACATGAAGAGAGTCTGGCTGACAAAATTCACAGACAATTGCAAGTTGAGAGCTATTATTAACTCCCCAAGTGATGATGACATCTTGCAGAAAGGCCTCAGTAAGACCAAGAACTGGTGTCAGAACTATAGCCTTAAGCTCAATGCCAAAAAAATGCGTCATCATCCCCTTTGGGAAAAACTTGGTTCCCATAAATTACCACATCGATGGTAGTCCACTGAATACAGAAGGCGTTATAAGAGATCTGGCAACACAGGTTGACAGCAGCCTCTCTTTTGTCCACCATATTGCCACTGTGGTCAGAAAGTCCTTCTGTGTGGCACATCTCATTACTAAGGGTTTTGCATCTAGGAAGAATGAGGTCATTGTCTCCCTCTACTCTTCCCTCATTAGACCAATCATCGAGTACAATGCCCCATTTGGCATGCACCTCACTAGACACCTGCAACAACTGATGAGGCCACAAAAGTACCTCACAAAGATGATCTTAGGCCTTAAACAGTTGTCATATATGGACAGACTCACAAAACTCCAACTATTCTCTGTTTCATATCGCCTACTTAGAGGCAGTCTCTGCTTGACTTACAAAGCCATGTCTGACCCAGCTCTGTTACAAATGCTACATCTAAAGAAATTCCAATCCCTCCTCATCACACACTACAGAGACTTCAACCTTATTACCACAATCAATAGAACATGCTGAAGGGACAGGTTCATAACCCAGAGACTGCCCATGCTTTGTATTAGACTTCTCATACAAGTCAAACAGAGCACTTCACTGGCTCTCTTCAAGACAAATCTTGATGAGTGGCTGGAAAATAGTAAATTCACCTCTGGGATCACTCCAGTGGCTCTACTTGACAGATGCACTGGGAATTAATGACAGGTGGCACAATGCCAGGGTAATCCTATGGGCTAGGCTTGTAAAGGCTCCAGGGCCATTAGCCTAATGCACACCTGTGAACCTATGAACCTAGAATAGTTTTAGGGGGAACAGCTGAAAATGTTACTTAAATTTATTTAGTACTTGGGAGGCAGCATTTTGAGATATATGTCTATTTTTAAGTGATAGGTGTCTGGGTGGGTAGCACTAAGAACTTGTGAATACAAAATGGAATTTTCTTGCTACACCCCTGCCTACATTTTGGTTAAACAAAATGATACCATGGAGATCATCCATGAGCAAGTCATTATAGATAAGGTCCCTCACCATATCATGGCTAGCTACAGGTTACCATCTATGCTTCTGGATTTTCACAACTTTTGCCAAAATTTACTAGAAGCACTTCCCATCCAGCCAAACACCCTGTCCATGGGTGACTTCAACTATCCCACTATAGACTGGGAAACATACACTGCCTCAAACTCACAGGCACAATCCATCCTGGACTTTATTAAGAAAAACACCTTGGAACAGATAGTGCATGCTCCAACTAGAGGATTAAACATACTGGATCTGATACTCACCAACTTGGGAAGACATTGCATCCCACACCTTGTGTCAGAACACAGAGCTGTCAAGTAAAAATCAACCCAGAAAATCCAGCTAAATTAGTAAGAGGTAGGAACTATTCAAAGGCAAACTACATCCTATTTAGTGACAGTTTGTCAAAATTCAAGGGTCCCCCCAACCCCAAGACCACAGCTACCTATGAAAAGTTATTGACAGAGTCACTATACAGATATGTGAATGGCTGCATAGATGCTGCCAAACCCAAAACAAACACTAAAAACAAACCCGACAGGTGAAATCCTCACCTAAATAGGGTATATAATAAAATAAGAAAACTTATGGCTAAAATCAGAAAAAGCAAATCCATTAAAGACAAGTGGTCTGTTATACAACTAAACAAGAAACTAAGAGTTGTAATTAAGTCAAACAAGACCAACTATAAGGTCAGGATAGCCTCACAGGATAATAGCTCACAGGTTAAAGACAATCAGAAAGCCTTCTACAGCTACATCTGGAATTTTAGAGGTAACACACAACAATGTTTTGAATTGGTGGTGAACAGTACCATCTACACCAATCACAGGATGGCATAGTGAATCTACTGGCTCAGACTTCACCCCAACTCTCTCCAGCAACACCAGGTGAAATCCCCTCCAACATACATCTCCCAACTATCATCAGGTACCACATGCTGTCAGCACTCGCTAAAGCCAAGAACACTGTCTCCATGGTTCATAGGTTTATAGGTTCATAGGTAGGTACTAGGCTATTGGCCCTAGGGCCTATATAAGCCTAGTCAAATGGTACACTGTCGTTTGCCACCCAAGAAAATTATTTTCCTGTGCCCCTGTCAAGCAGAGCCACAGAAGTGATCCCCGGGGTGAATTTCCTATCTAGTAAAAGATGCACCAGTGGAGGAAATAAAGCTCAGTTCTTTGCTAAAACACAGGTTTATTGTCAACAGCCACGACAAGTCGACCACAAAAGCAAGAATCTCCAAAAACTGATCCCAAGCACATTAACGCTATGTCTACACACTTGTGTTTTCGTTTAAAACACTTCATCAGATGCAGGTGAATACTCAATAGCCAGTACACCACACTTTTATACAAATATTGATTGTACCAATTAATTAATTACACTTTAATTGCTAACCCTTAACAATCATATTAAGCTGTCACTTGGTGCAGAAACCTGCTCACATATCCATAATTTACCTAAAAAACTTCATTTTAAAATAGCTTACATAGCTTAAATAACTGAAATACAATTCAAATTCATCATAAACTTATATTATGTTAAACCTATTTAATTAACTTTAAGATAACAAAATTAAAAACCATTCATTATACAACCTATAAATTACATTAAATTACATTTCATTCTAGCACCCTCTAGTGTTCAAAAAAATATATTATATTCTCTAAAATGTACTTTTTAAAACAACAGCTGTTTGGAGCTGCTCATTCTTTCCGGAGTGTAAAACAAATAGAAGAATACATTTTAAAAATATATAACTCCTAAAAAAGTATAGATCTTAAAAGGTATATTTCATTAAATTATATATCATAGCAGCAACTACTTGTAAGGCTTATTTTTACAGTCATAGTTTGGCTGCCATCATTTTTAACACTGGGGCCAAGGACACTGTATTATTTAAGCCAGGAGGGTTGTATGACTCTAACTGTAGTTGCCATAACAACTCCTTATACTCTATAGTGTCCTCCCAAGGCCCCCCTCACATCTTTATTCACTACTTCTAATACAAAAAAATGAAAAGCTGCCTCTACGCATTTAATTTTATGTCTGTAAAGGGCATTATTGATGCAACTAGTTTTTATGTCATAATTGTGTTCATAAATTCGTTTTTTTAACCTCCTTTCAGATTTACCGACATAAAATGCATCACATTTTCTGCACATACTTAAATACACTATACCACTCGTTTGGCAATTTGCAAAGTGGTTACTCCTAATCAAAATGTCCCTACTACTGACATACACTGTGTCCTTAACACACATGAAAGGGCATTGGGGACAACTACCACATTTAAATGTACCTAGTCTCCCTTTCTTCTTTCTTTCCCCCTTCCCTTTAGCCTCAAAATAATTCTTAAGATTTTTGCCTTTCCTATATGTACATTTTAAAGGGTATTTGAATAAACAATCTAAGTCCGAAATGTCACCAAATTTTTGCCATTCATTTTCTAATAAATTTCTAATAATGTTGGCCTCTCCACTACAATCCAATACAAAATTATTCTGACCATCAAACTGGTCGTTTTGACTAACACCCATCAGTCGTTCATCCTTCCCTAGAATGGGCTGGTATTTATCTCCTCTTCCCCTAACCACTTCATCTTCAATTTCCTTGATTAAAATGTCCGGGTAGCCTCTATCTAGAAACATTTTGTGTAATCTTCCACATTCCTCCTTGAAATCCTCAGTTCTAGAAGTCATTCTGCTACCCTGACATATTGTCCCTTAATTATACCTTTCTTGTGGTGGTGAGGGTGGGCACTATCATATGCCAGAAAGGAAATGGAATAACTATCCTTTCTAAAAACTTTAGAAAAAAACTTACCCTCATCCTTACCTACAAAAATGTCCAAATATTTCAAACATTCTTTACTTTGAGTGAAGGTAAAAGAAAGAAAACTAATAGTACTAGATAAATAATCCAAAAAAGCTGTAAATTCTACTTCAGAACCAACCCATAGAAGGCAAATATCATCTAGGTAACGCTTGTACAACTTCCAACAATTCTTAAACTGGGAATTTAGGACAAACTTATGTTCCCATGTTGCCAGAATAATATTGGCGTATATGGGTGCACATCGTGCACCCTTAGCTACTCCCTTAATCTGCTTAAAAAACTCTCCTTCATAGTGTAAATAATTCTTATTAAGGACCAGGTCCATTAAAGTCAAAATCAGGCAAAAATCATTATGTGAAAATTTTCCATACTTTATCAAGGCTTCCTCAAACAACTCCATTCCCTCCTTATAAGGGATGGACGAAAATAGGTCAACTATATCCAAGGTTATAAATGTTATATTGTCATCAAACATTTCATCCTTTAAATTCCGCAATAAGTCCCAAGAGACTTTCACAATACCTACCCCCTCATTTAATACTACTTTTAATTTATTATCTAACCATTTGGCTATGGGGGCTGTCACGGACACTTCTGATGATACTATAGGTCTCATTGGTGGATTTGTGGCATTTTTGTGTACCTTCGGTACACCAAATATATTGGGAACTTTAGTTTTTTCCACATGCAAAAATCTATATGTATTCAAATCAAATGAACCCTCTAATAACAAATCATTCAATGCTATAAACACCTTTTTGTTTCCAATATTAATTTCATTTAAAGAAGATCTCATATACCTTTCTTCATTTTCTAACACTTCTAACATTTTAGATTCATAATATACTTGGTCCATTATAACGGTACCCCCTCCTTTGTCAGGTTTAAGTATTCTTATAGTAGGATCTCGAGATAATTGTTGCAACAACTCATTTTCCTCTTTAGAAATATTTGGTCCTACCCAGTTTTTAGACAGTTCCTTCCTAATTTTCTTCTCTGTCATACTTTCAAAATTTTTCAATTGCTGGTTTATAGGTGGATTATAAATACTTCTTTTCTTAAGGGTATTGTTAGTATTATTCATAAGATTATTCCCATCGTGCCCTTGGTAGATGAGGTCTAAATTCTTCTTTCTGATAAACAATTTCAAATCAATCAGCACTTTGCTTAAATCAGCTTTCTTATTGGGGACAAATTTTAACCCCTTAGTAAATAAATGAAAAAAAACCTCGTTAATTTCCAAGGCGCTATAGTTGTAAATACAATAATCATTTAATTTCCATACTACCCCATCATTTGTCATCTGATTGTCTAAGGTTACACAATCATCACCCCTCCCAAGGTTACCTACCATTGTTTGTAAGCCCTGTTCCTGTTCCTGTACTGGTACTGTTGTTTCACCCCCCCCCCCTCCTGATAGTTTTTTTGAAAATTCTTCTGGTAATTATTCCTAATTCTCTCAGATCTCCTGAGTTCCGGAAACTCCTGACCATCTCCCATTTCACCTTTATCCAGCCTTTCATCAAAGTTTAATTCCTATCTTTTCTCCTATCTCCTATCTTTTTTCCTATCTCCCATCCAATCATCAAGATTTTTCTTGAAGAGTGCTAATGAGGAGCTTTGTTTGATATAGATAGGTAGTTTGCTCCAAAGTATGGGAAGTCTCTGGGACAGAAATCTATCCCTCCAGCATGTTCTCTTTATTGTGGTTAGAAGGTTTAAATCCCTAGAGCATGTAGCTCAGAGAGATTGGGATTTCTTTACGTGGAGCATGTCCAACAGCTCTGGGTGTGACATAGCTTTGTATGTTAGGCAGAGATCACCTCTGAGTAGGCTATATGCGACAGAGTATAGCTGGAGGTTTTTAAGAAGGTCTGCGTAGGACATCTGTTTGAGGCCAGTAATCCTCTTTGTGAGGTATTTCTTTGGCCTTTCCAGTTGTTGAAGATGTCTTGTGAGATACATACCAAAAAGGCATTGTACTCTATAATGGGTCTAATGAGTGATGCATAGAGGGGAACAATGACCTCTTTTTTCCTGGATGAGAAACCTTTTGTGATGAGGGAGGTGTGCCACGTAGAAGGATTTCCTGACTACTGCGGCGATGTGATTATCAAAGGAGAGACTACTGTCCACCTGTGTCCCAAGGTCTCTTATCACACGTTCAGTGTTAAGTAGACTACCGCCTATGTGGTAGTTCATGGGTACAGAGTTTTTGCCAAAAGGGATGACAATGCACTTTTTGGCATTGAGCTTGAGGCCATGGCTTTGACACCAGGCATTTGTCTCAGTGAGGCCCTTTTGTAGGATGTCCACATCGTTAGGAGTTTTGATTATGGCTCCTAGTTTGCAGTCATCTGCAGACTTTGTTAGCCAAAGACCTTCTGAGTTAGCCTGTACTTCAGGGAAGTAGATACCAAACAGGAGAGGACCTAGGACTGAACCCTGTGGTACTCCTCTTGTCACTGGTCTGAAGTTGGATTTAGAGTCTGCTACTTTCACAGTGTGGGTTCTGTCAGTGAGCCAGTTGGCAACCCATCTTGTAACATAGGGATTTATACCAAGTTTAGTGAGTTTATCTATAATTCCAGAGTGGGGGATGGTGTTGAAAGCCTTGGCAAGATCTAGATAGGCTGTGTGAACCACCTTACCCTCATCTACGGCTTTGGTGACTGCGTCAAAGAAATCCATCAAGTTTAGGAAACATGATCTGCCTTTTACAAACCCAAACTGGGTAGGGTCCAGAGTTTGGAGATTACCTATGTCATTGTTTATAAGTTCCATGATGATACGCTCCATAGCCTTGCAGACCAGGCTTGTCAGGCTAATGGGGTGGTAGTTCCTGGGGTCCATGGTGGCTCCCCCTTTGTGGAGTGGAATAACCATTTCTTTGCGCCATTCAGTGGGCACAAAGCCTGAGGTGAGGCTATGATTGAACATGGTACTTAGGTGAGGTGCCAGTTCGTTCTGTAGTTCATGTAGAATGCAGCCTGGGATGTTGTCAGGTCCTATGGATGCTGTGTTCTTGGCTTTGGAGAGTGTCTTTTACTTGTGCAGCCATGATTACAGGAACTTTGCATTCTTCCGGTATAGAAATGGGTCCTTTAGGGGATGAGAGAGGGGTAAAGTTATCACTGAACCTATTTGCCAGGATGTTGGCAATATCAGTTGGTTCTGTATATTTAGTGCCATTGTGCTGTAACTCAGAGCAGATCTGAGTGTTGCCGTTGAGATTCTTGACAAAGCTATAGAATGCTTTGTGGTTATCTTTAGAATCAGTGGCAATTTTGTTTTTGTAACTAGCTTTGGAGGATTTTACGAGGGGATCTCAGCTTCTTACTGTGGCTGACCATAGAGTTCCTCCAATCATGGGATTTTACTCTTTTTTGCAACAGTTTCTTTCTCCTGTTGTAGAGTTTGTTTATAGCAGGGGACCCCCAGATTGGCTTCCTTTTTTTGGAGGATAGCATCTTGGTTCTGATAGGGATTGCATGATCCATGCACTTGTGTAAGTGCTTATAAAGTGCAATTGTACAGGATTCAGCAGTTGTACCTCTATTGTCCGTCAGCATGAGTGTTGTGAAGTTTGCTACTTCTGTCTTAAGAAGTGTGAAGTTGGCTTTGGAGAAAATTTTTACGGTGGTTTCCCTAATGGGGGGTGGGGGTGGGATGTGGATGTCTAGGGTGATTTGCTTCTGGTCTGATCTGACTAACGAGGAACTGACCTCTGGTGTGGAACACTGGTTGCCCATGTTGGTAATGTGCCTGTTGTTGCCTTCATGCTTACCCTAGAATCTCTGCTTTTCTCTTTTCCTAGTTGAACTCTACAGTTCCCTACAAAACAGTGTCTACAGGACTGCAATCAGTTTCTCTCAACATTTAAACAGAGTAGGTTGCACACACAAAAAGCATTTGTTAAGCTTTCACTTACAGTGCTGTGTAATTAAGCAGGTCACCATATTGGTCAGCCATAGGGCTCTTTTTTTCTACTTGAGTGGTTTCCTCCTTCCTCTGTAACTTAAGTAAATTGTCTCTTACATTAAGAGCTGTAATACTTACCTTATAGCTTTAGGACACCTTAGGAAACCTTCTAAACTGCAATAGCCCCGCTACGTTCGCCCTCGCTACGCTCGGGCTCTCTTTGCTCCCCTCTCTGCCCCCAATTCCCTCCTGCCCCCACTACCTCTAAATTTATAGAACTATAGCCACTCCCCCACTTTCTAGATCCTATATGCTTTCATCTGGAATAATTCCACCCACCCACCCCCATTCTACTACCTACCTTTTAATAGCACCTTTTAGCTTTCATCTGGCATTCTCCCATCCCCCTTCCAGTACCTTTACCTCACCACTCTATCTTCTGGTGTTGCATCACCAGGTAAAACAGTTCCTTAACTCACTAGCTGAATCACAGATAATGATATACTCCTCTTTACTACCCCTCCTGTTCACACCATACCTCTTTACCTTGTATGAAAACTAATTTCTCACAGGATTTCAAGTCCCAAAAGGCCATGCTATCAACCCAGCTGTAAATCCTTCCACCTTCAACCATACTTACAGTACCAGATCCTATCCAACATCTTGTTCAGTCTATCAACATCTCAACCCCAGGCACATTAGCTCTAGATCTAAACACTACCACAAACTAATAAACAAATTCCTGAAGTTCATCTCCAGGTATAGACTCAACCTAATACATGGTGGTGATATTCACCCCAACCCTGGCCCACCCACTTCAGATACACATACCCCCTCTACTTGCAATCTAAGCTACAAACCTACAATTAATAGGTAAACTAACTCTCTCCTAGTCTGTCATCTCAATATTAGAAGCATTAATAACAAGGTACATGAATTGCATGCACTTCTGGATGTCCACTCCCCTGAGATTCTCTGTTTATCTGAAACCTGGTTAAAACTTAACACTAAAGACAATGAAGTGTTACCACCTGGGTACAACATACACAGGCTGGATCATGCTTCGAAGAAGGGGGGTGGGGTAGCTGTACTCTATAAATTTGAGTTGAATGTCACCATAGATGCAATACAACCACCTCAGATTAATAACTCAGAGATTCTTGCCACCAAATTGCAACTTAATAAAAATAAATGCATTAATGTCATCTGTATGCACATTCCCCCAGGTAACAATAGATCTACATTTGAAGATATCCTGCACTGGCTATCATGTCACTACCCCCAAGAAACCCTACTACTTGGAGACTTTAACATAGACTGGGGCACCTGTTCCTCAGAATCCCCAATCACCCATATTAACCTGCATGCATTTACACAAAATATATCCACCCCTACCAGGATAGGTAAACCCAACCAAAAAGAAAGTATACTTGACTGGGTACTCATAAATAGTCAGCCCCAACTGTACACCTCTGGTACCCTCCTTAACGGCCTAAATGATCACCTTCTCACATATGTAATTAAGTACAAAACCATTAATTCCCAACAACCCTTACTCAGAAAGGTTAGAAACAATAAAAACTTTGACCCTGCCAAATTCCAACAAGAACTAAACTCATGTAATTGGTCTATTCTAAAACACCTCCCCTTAGAGGAAGCAGTAGCATACTTTAACAACAAATTCCTTGAGATCCTTGATTTGCATACACCTGTTCGTTCAAAGAGAACCAAGGCAAAAAACTGTGCCATGGCTTTCTATAGAGTCTAAACTCAAAATTACCCTTAGAAACAAAGCATGGGCTTTATGGCATTCTTCTAAAGACCCTCAAGATCACAATGAATACAGGCAATCCAGGAACGAAACCAAAAAATCAATTTTACAAGACAAAAAACAATACTACTGTAATTTGCAGACAGTAAATCAAAATAACCATCAGAAGTTTTTGGCAGGTTTAAATAATCTACTACATCCTGGACAATATTCAACCCCAATCCCTGCTGCTACTATTGATAAAACCCCTGAAGATGTTTCTGATACTTTTAACCAATTCTTTACTGAGACAATTCAAGCCCTAGCTAGCCAACTACCTCCGAGCTCCCCTGGTCCTGAAAGTAGCACCCCTAGAAACCTACTCACATTCAGCTTCCAGCCAGTCGCCACTTCACTTATCCGTACCTTAATCAAAAAATTAAAACCCACTACACTTTCTGCTGATAAACTCCCTGCCTAGTACCTACAAAAGTCAGCTGATGCTATTGCTTACCCCGTCTCAATACTAATCAATTGAACCATAGTAGAAGCTAAAATTCCCACCATCTGGAAACTATCCTATGTAATCCCACTTCACAAAGGAGGCAGCTCTACTGAATTCTCCAATTATAGGCCAATAGCTATACTCTCTCCACTTGCAAAGATTATGGAAAAATGTATTCATAGACAACTCATGCACCACCTAATCCAGAATCACCTTATGGCAGACACTCAGCATGGCTTCCGTCCTCATCACAGCACTACTTCAGCCCTCCTAGCCTTTACCAACACGATAAACCATAATCGCAACAATAATTATATATCCTCTGCCCTCTTTTTGGATCTTTCCAAGGCATTCGATATGGTTGATCACCAACTTTTAATCCACACCCTGCAAACATTCTGTCTAGATACTGGAGCCCTTCAATGGTTGCAATCCTACCTGAATGGTCGACAGCAGGTTGTCCTCTGGCAGAACAAACTCTCTAACCTTCTACCTAACACCCTTGGAGTACCACAAGGCTCTATACTAGGGCCCTTGCTGTTCTCCATCTTCATTAACGACCTTTATACTGTCATCCCAAAAGTCAGCTGTATCCAATATGCTGATGACTCTACTCTGATTTGCTCAGCCACATCTCCAGTAGAGTTATGGTCAGCTACCCAGACCACCTTTAATACAATAGAAAATTAACTTTCTGAACATCGTCTGATCCTAAATCCCAAAAAAACTAAAATGCTGTTATTTTCACCAACACATAGGTCTACCGCTTTCACCTTTACCATAAAATCAAATGATGGCACAATAATCTCATCTGACCCATCTACAAAACTATTAGGTGTCATCATAGACAATAATCTAAAATTTGACCTTCATGTTAACCAAACTATCAAAACCATCAATAAAAAACTAGGGTCACTTTACAGAATAAAAGCCTTCCTAACCCCTCCAGCTAAAATTGCCATAGCTTGCTCTCACCTTCTTTCAACCCTTCTGTATGCATCCCCTCTACTCTCGAATTTAAACAAGACTGTCCTTAACAAACTCTCAATTTGCTACAACCACATTGCCAGGTTTGCCACTGGGCTACCTTTTAGGATACATCATTGCATCAACCTAAATCAGCTTGGGTGGCTTGAACTACCCAACCTAATCCAGTATAACCAACTGATTATGCCCTATAAAATCCTCTATAATCCGGACAATACTCCTGCACTTAAAACTATTATCACCCCCTATAACAATCCTAGACCGCTTCGACCCTCTAACAAACTACTAATTCAGACTAGCAAAATTAATAACACAGCCGGTGATTCTCTCTTTGCAAACTCTGTAAGTAGATCCTGGAACTCTCTTCCAGCTGATATGACCTTACTTTCCACCTTAGGTCAATTTAAAACTAGACTCAAACAACATTTGTCACTTAACTGGCTATGTCAATGTATCAAGCCTGGCTAACTCTCTCTAGAATGTGTAAAAATCTGTTAACCAGTTTACTGTGTAATTTAATTTAATCCTAACTTGTGCTCAGGATTAACTGTAACGTGGAACTTGTTTAACTTGCTTACTTATGTAATCTCTGTAAATAGTCTGTTTGTAATATGTAATGCTGGTATTATGTAATGCTGTATCTGCTTACCCTTGGAGCTTTTCTCCCCAGGCCTCCGCTGAAAATGGACATGCATCCAGTCGGACTATCCCTGTCAACAAATGTAAAATAAAATAAATAAAAATAAAAATGACCGGGTCTAGGATATTGCTGCCCCTGGTGGGGGTGTGGATAAGTTGATCCAAGGCATTGGAATTTATGAATTCCAGAAAACGTTGAGCACAAGAGTTGGTACATGAGTAGTCTTCCCAGTTACTTGTGGGGTAGCTAAAATCACCCATTATTAGAGTGTTCGGTTGTACGCTAATATTTTCCAGTGTATCAAGAAATAAGGAGTGGGAGTCCTGGGGCATGGTGGAGGATCTGTAGCAAGCTACAATTTGCATTGCGATCTTGCCCAGAGTTAGTTGCAATTGGATAATCTCAGATGCATTATGCTAAGCAACTAGTCTGAAGGTGTGGATATCCTTAACGAATATGGACACGCCTCCACCTTTAGTGCTTCGGTCCAGGTTAGGTGGCCGAAAGGTGTGGTATGAATTATAGCCTGGTAATGCAGGGGTGCTCTCTGGAGCCTTGAACCAGGTCTCTGTCACTGCACAGATGTCGATATTCCCCATTTTAAGGAGTGCCTCAAGTGAGTGCATTTTGAGGTTTAGACATAGCATTAAGTAGCATTACCCTCAGATTTTGCTTGCTTGTACCTATTTCATTGGTGAATTTGTCATTTGAATCTTGCCTAAAAATGCACTATAGGGGTGGCAAGAGCCTTAGCCAGTATCCAGAATCCCAAGGGCGACAGGTGCAGGCCATTTCTGGCAAAGCATTGTGGTTTGTCGATTATGTCATCCCAGGCAGTCAGATACTGAATCCCCTTAGAATGACACCAGAAGCTTAGCCAATTGTTGAAGTCAATCATTTTGTCCATGTACTGTGGTGTAATTCTGGGTGATGGCAGGATGCTACTCAGGACTAGGGCCATACCTGCCTGGCCTACAAGATCAGAAAGCTCCTCCATGTCTCTTTTCATGTAGTCCAAGGAGGTACGTCTCAGGTCTTTCACACCAACATGGACAACAGAGTCATATTTGTACTTGCTGTGGTGTGACCTGAGTGCATGCATTATGTGGCAGATCCTGACACCTGACAGGGAGCTGACAGTAACATTCTCCTTGTTTATCCTGGTGAGTGGAACATCATTGTGCCTGATTACAGAGTCACCTAAGACTAGAGTGTTGGGTATGCTGTTATGCATTATGGGCTGTGGTTGAGTGGCACACTGAGTTTGTGGGCTATGTGTCATTTGGGTTGTGTTAGGGGGTGGAGGTTGCTTGCGTTTCTGCTTTGGAGGTCCCTGTTGCGTGGGTAGATTTTTTTAGAGCCTCCACGAATGTTGGTGTGTGTTTTGTGTTTCTATGTGTGTGTTTTGGTGGTGTAGGTTTTGAGGGACTATGTGATGAGTGTGGTTTGGTGCAAGTGTTTACCTTCTCCTCTTGACTGTCTAGTCCAGTCTTGGGTGAAGAGAGCTTTGCTTCCAGTTTGGTTACATAAGTGTATCTCTCACAGGTTGTAGTGTTGGGTGGTAGGAGGAGAGGGTTGTCTGTGTACATGAGGCAATTTCTGCATTGCCCCAAGATGCCCAGATTTATCAGGTAGACAGGAGAAAACACCGGGAGCTGACTCTAGGCAAGTGAGGAAAGTTGAGTGCTCTAGTAATTTGTGGCTTATTTAGTGCTTACAATGAGTTCTGAACAAGTGCTGAGCTCAAAGAAACAGATTTGAGTGCTGAAACTAGAAAACTGGCTAGTTCAAAGAAACAGAATTAAGCTCGAAGGCTTCCCTCTGACACAGAAAGGCTTGGGGGCTCAGAAGCTTACAAACAGTCCTGGATACATCAAATTTGTATCTGGACTAGGCGACTTACAGGAAAGGCAGGAAACAAGCTTAGAAATTTTTTTTTTTTTTTTAAGTGAAAAGGGGAAAGGAGGAGCAGAAGCTAACTGGGTTGGATTTCTCAAATGTTCTCCCTGGAATAGGTAGAATGAGGTAATGACACTAGACTGGGAGGAGTGTCCCAGATCAAATTTACAGTTGGGGCGGGCAACTGCAAAGCCACCAAGTATAAAAACAGGATACCAAGAGAGAGAGAGGGAGGGTGAGAAACAAAAATCAGAACAAACATACCCAACCAGATGCTTAACAATTGTAGAAAATTCTACTTAATACCTCACACACAGTGAGTAAAATAAAAGTGCTACAAATAACTCAGAAATAAGCAAAAAACAGGATACTTAATGTTATATATCACAGATTAGTTAGCTCAGAGCCCTTCCTCCGACTTCCTCCAATTAGGTCAGTGTGAAAAATGCTGACAACATGTCCAGTTGCATTTTGAACAGTCCAAAGTATAACCTTTCATGACCACTTAAGGTACTCTTCAGCTAAAGCCTTGAAACATGCTACATTGCAAGTGAATGGAGGACTATGGCAGTCATTACCCTGCACCTACCAGTCTAACAAGCCTAATATGCAAATCCATAGAATGAATTATCATGCAAATGATAAACAAGGACAATGGCAACCTACAGGCGCTGGGCCCATTCCAATTTGGATTTCTAAGAGAAGATCATGCCTACTTAACCTGCTAAATTTCTTTGAGGGGGTCACCAAGATAATGGACAAGTGTAAAACTATGCATACATCATATCTTGCCCTGGCTAAGGCATTTGATACAATATGCCACCTAGGCATTTTTGACAAGCACACTGAGCTAGGCATAAACCCTTACATAACTTACTTGATTGACAACTGGCTCACAGACAGGACCCAAGAAGTCAAGATTGGTGAGACCACCTCCACCAAAAGATCAGTCACCAGCGGATTATCTCAGAGCTCTGTGCTGGGCCTGCTCCTGTTTGGCATCTACTTCTCATAAGTTAAGGCTAACATTAAAGGCCTTTGTCTCACCAAGTTTACAGATGACTGAAAATTGGAAGCTATTATAGATTCCCCCAAGACAGAAACAAATTACGGGTGCCATTATATACCTCAACCCCTTAGCACAAGAAATCTGAACAAAGCCAAAAATAATAGGGGGGGGAGCAATGGCCCAAAAATATGGACAGATTTTAAATATTTCTCTACTAAATTTGGAAGGCTGCTAGAATAACAAGGTTTGCATTAGTATATACTTTCTGAAGTCTAAAACCCAAATGGTTGTCAATATTTAGTGACTTCACTCCTCAACAGTTTGACAGAAAATGATACATTTTATGAGGAACAGGCCAAAAATATAATGCAAAAGTCTGGATGGTTGAGAGGAACAGTGCTAAAGCCCTGACCAAAAACACAATGCCAAAAATGTATTATAATCCCCATTGGGAAACTGTCAATGCAAGTTAATTACTCCATCAATACAACACCCCTGAGAGCTGACCCAGTAGTAAAGTATCTGAAAACATATGTAGACAACAATCTAAGCTTTGACCAATGTGTAGCTAAGATTAGTATCATAGAAAATCATTCTATGTTGCCCAGCTTATAGGTAAGAGTATGGCATCCAGGTCCAAGGATGTTATAGTAGTACTGTACTCAGCTTTTATCAGATCTATCACTGAATACAATGCTCCCTTTGATATACATCTAATCAGACACTTGCAACAGTTGGAACACCCACAAAGGTTTCTCATCAGGAAAATTCAGGGTATGAATACCCTCTCCTAAACAGATCACCTAAAGGCTCTATCTC
Source organism: Protopterus annectens (assembly GCF_019279795.1). Lineage (NCBI taxonomy): Eukaryota > Metazoa > Chordata > Ceratodontiformes > Protopteridae > Protopterus > Protopterus annectens. Next base: position 709,277,607 of record NC_056746.1, read on the forward strand.
TGTAGTCAGTCTGCTACAGGCTGCTTAGAGGGGATTGTTGCCTGGCTTACAGGGCTTCCTCAGACCCAGCCCTGATGGATCTGTTGCACATGCACAAAACAAACAGCAGCAGAAACTCTGAACATTGCTTGCGAAATAAACAGAACATGCTGGAGAGACAGGTATGTGTCCCAAAGGATCCCCACACTATGGAATAGGCTCCCCATCTATGTAAAACTGTGTTAATCTCTGACCATATTCAAACAAAACCTTGACAACTGGATAGGAAATCATAAATTTACCCCCAGTCTGGCCACCATGTCCCTTATAGACAGAGGCCATCAATAAGAAAAGGTTTATCCTAACTATCACCCACCCAATTACAAATCCTTAGCTACATGCATACTACCACCTTCCCATATGATACTTGGGAACCAAATGGTTTGGCATGCATGGTTAGGCTCTTAAGTCCCTAGTAGTCATTAGCTTAGTAGCAATGTATGAACCTATGGACATTTGTCTATCCATATCTGCCACAAGTTTTTCTCCCTCTATCTGACCCAAAACCAAGCCTTGATACTTTTTTCATTTGTCCTTCTCTTTTACTAATGAAAAGTTGGATGTATCCCTAGAAAAATGTAATCCCCCCCAAAATTGTTTCATATTGATTATCATTGTGTTTTTAGTCTGCTTCCGTACCCCTTTCTTACTTTCCTAAATATTTATTTTCCTCCAAATTTATATGCTAAACAGGTTGGCCACTACAGTGTACATCACCTACATCGGTGTCCTTGCTGGTCATTATGCTTTGCTATGTTGCCTTACCCGTCACACTTTTCCATTGGCTGTCACTATACACCACATCATAATTGTCCATAGTGTTTCAGGTGCAGAGAGATAACTTTTTCATACCATCATGCATGTCACACAATCTGTCATTATTAGAGGTGTTCATCTGGCATGCTGATATAGCACCACTATGCATGTTACCTCTGCTTTTTCTATTTTACTTGTGACATCACACTTTGTATAATACATTCATAATTAGTGTTTGATCACTTTGTGTGGAAAGCTCCCTCTGAATTAACACTATGCAGGTGCACTGCTCTATAAATTCTAGCCATGATTTAAATTCCATGGGATTGCTACACAGCAAAACCCACATATCATGCCCTCTGCAACTCATAAATGTGCAGTAGACAAAAAGAATACAAACATAATCTACAGCATATCTGGCAGACTCCAAGTATGCAGCAGGTAGGTAAATGATGGCAGTTTGCAAGAATGTGTGTAAGTCATGGGTCTACAACTGGAGATGGATCCCAGCAAAGCTCTTATATTCCCAGTATGGATTATACCTTGCTCAGAAGACTATACATGTGTTAGAACATCACTAATAAAATAAGACTGCATGAAAGAATAAATGAAATCAAAGTGATATAAAGCTGCATCCTGTAGTGTTCTTGAATGCATGCAAACACTGTCTGAAAAGAAACTCTGTCCTGCCTCAGTGACATCACCATCATCCTGCTAATGGCTGCATACCTGGTAGTATATCCCATCAATATCCTACTCACCTTTGCTTTACAGGCATGGGCATAGGAGCAGAAATATGCATGAATAATCCCTCATCATGCCTATATAACAATAACAGACTCCACATTGCATGGAAAGTTCATTCTTTAGCCTGACATATTCCCTCACCTCCAGTGTCCTTTAGTGGGTCCTAAGTTTGTAATTATGACAAATACCAACCATGTTTCAGGTACATCTCTTTCGTAAAATCTCAACCGCTGTGGTCTTGAACAATGTTCATTCTGACTCCATATCCTTGGGTATGTGGATATATAGAAAAAGCTCTGCTGGAAGTGGGATTTCAGCTCATCCCACATAGAAGCATCGATTAGACATGCCGAGGACACCATTGCTAAATGCCTGTCTTTCCTGGATCTGTCTTCCTGCTTCCCTGTCTACCTAATCTAAGCGAACACATCACTTTTATATACCTTTAAGGAAGCTGAGTCACTTAGGTCATAAGTCATTTAGATGGATGGATACTGGCACTTAATAAGTAAACCTTTGTGCAAGCAGCATGTTTGTCTCATGTCTCTCCTATTTTAAGCCCTCATGCTTACACTGGTGTCTAATCTACTAAAGTTGCTGTCTGAGAGATCAGAACTTAAGTTAGACAGGCCTAATAGGATGTCAGAATAGGTCTTGGTGATGGAAAGAATGCACTAATCACAGTAGTCCTTCATTTTCTTTTCATCTGCACATACACTGGCTGTATAATTCAGTTTTTCTTACTCTAGCTACTTAAGTGTGTACATTTCTCCTACTTTTAATTTTAAGCATATTGGAAACAGTAAAAAGCTAAGTAAGTTCCATATTTTTTCATACAAGTCTGCTTTTAGCAGCTTCTGTCTAACAGCAACCCCCTAGCTTGAAAACACACAACAAATATGTATTTTCAGCTGAATGTTGTGCATGGCTGATGCATTTCTGTGATAATTATCTTCAAGTTCTGTCTGTAATAGCAACAATTTCACTCTCAAATGTTCTTAAACAACAAGATAATTGTCAAACATTTGAACTGTATCTTAGTGTGAATTGTCTGTGTGACAAATCACAGAAAGGTAAGTGTGCCATTTTATTTCATGTGGCAGGTGAGGAAGCAATCAAAGTATCTAATATTTTTTGTTCTAAATGAGGATACCAAAACATACAACTGATTTGAGACATAGGGTGAATGAATTTGAATTTGTAGAGATATGTGATTCATTGCTCAGAGATAGAACCGTGTGCAACCTAACTTATGGGATCACTGTCTAGTGACATCTCATTAATACCTGAGTACAATGAAATTAGACAAAAGCTTTTAAAATTTCTTGGAAAAAGAGTAGACTGTTTGTGTTGCAACAATGCCCCAAAAAACATAACTATTTTAACTCTGTTCTAAATAGCATTAACCACATTACCTATTACTTAAATTATGTAAGGTCACTTATTAAACCATATTACCTATTATTTAAATTATGTAAGGTCATTTATTAAACCACATTACCTATTATTTAAATGATGTAAGGTCACTTATTATCCATCCTTTTTTATACTCTAATAGACATTATACTCAGTCATTTACCATAGCAGTTCTGCATTGTGTCTCAGAATAAATAAAACGTCTAACCCATATTTCCATACCTATTTTACATTAGTTACAAATACCTGTTTTCTTAACTTGTGCATATATATATATATATATATATATATATATATATATATATATACCTAGATTGACTGTATTATTGTGCTAATCTCTGGTGTGCTTAAACTCATATGCGCTGTGTGTATACTTTATATGAATAACAACATTTATGCATGAAGGCCACTAGGTAGCACTCTAATCTAGTCCTGTGTTGCATCCCTTATCCCTACGCTCCCATATTAAATTTCAGACTACTTTTTAATTTTCTTGCTGTATCAGACTGTTCCTAAAATTTCCCCCTCTATTTAGCTCTATCCCTCTTATTTCACTCTACTATCCCTTAGTAACCAAACAGCTGAATTATCACACACCACTCACCTGTAACTACCAAGAGCTCCTCCATAGTCTGCTGCTGACAGATTGTCTCTGTAATTTCTTCCTTTACCTGTTCTAACCCGCTCCGTTCGCCCTGCGGGCTCACTCTGCTCCCCTACCCTATGCCCGATTCCCTTCACCCCCAGTACACCTACACTTATACTTCTGAGACCACACCCCTTCCCATGACATCCAATAGCATACTATTACTTGTTACACATTAAATACTTAAACACCTACTTTCATATGTTACTCATTAGTACTACTACTACTAAAACATTATCTCACTCCAAACTGTCTGTCAACCCCTACCTCCTGACTATATTTTATCTTTTCCCTCGCTATGCCCCTAAATTACATAACAAGACATATAAATCTGCTACTCTTACTTGTAGTACTACCCATTCTATCTATACCTTACATCCTTACCTTCTATGAACACCTACATTATACTGGATCTCACCATCCCTTAAAACAAACATCACTACTAACTCAGCTATCCTCACAAAGCCATATTAACATAACATCCTCATCAATCTATCTTCTACCAAAGTATCATAGGGTAGCCCATATTACTTATTTCCAAGCCAGGAAGTCATAAAACATTTTCTGTAAATTCCTAATGACCACCATTCTAACAAACTAAACAATTTGCTTGAGGGTCATGTGAGACAAAAAAAAAACTTGAGTAAGAGTTTAAAAATATAGAACAGCTATGTCTGATCATTAAGCAGACTAAATATAAAGAATGAGTTAAAAACATGATAACTGTAGCGAAGAAAGACAAAGTTGCAGTCTCTGCAGACTCACATGACCCTAATTATATATTCTTTAAAAACAGCAAATTTATTGTTACTATGCCTGTTGTTAAACTCTTTTTATTGCTTGACAGAAAAAAATTGAACCCATCTTAAAATCTCATCTGATATAGCATTGGTGCAGAATATCTAAACCTCTGCTTCATTAAATACAGCAAAGGCTTTATGACTATACATCTTCATCATGTTTAGAATGTCAGAATGCAATGCCACAAATCTGTAAAATTCAAGAGTACCATCCATTCTGAAATCTCCAAACCCAACTTCAACCTATGAAAAAGATGATCAACAACCAAAATGCAGCCTACTTACAAAAATACACACAACTAGCCAAAAAAATCAGGATAGACGCAATATAGTTAATGTTCTCACTAACAAAATAATGTCATACATAATATAGACAGTTCAAATCTCATGCACGCTATATTTAAAGATCTGAACAAAGCTTTTGATATTGTAAATCACTCCATACTTCATAGCAAGCTTTTAGTAATAAAAATCAGTCCCGCCTTTCCAAATTTTCCCAACATAATGAATGTGTCCCACATACTCTGAAGTAATACCTTTATTATCCTTTATTTTCCTTAAAACAAATATATATATATATATATATATATATATATATATATATATATATATATATATATATACCGTGACCTTTCCCATCTTTTACCAATATTTTTTGATAATGCAAATTCATTTATAGAGCTAGCTTCTCACATATAGATATAAAAACTCAACTAAAAACAGATTATAAACTTGCATGGTGGATATTGGAGATTAACTAACTACCTGTTATAATAGTATATCTAGATTCATTTCTGCTACTCCCTTTAGAACTCACCATTGTCTCAACCTCATGCAACTTGATTGGTTAGAACTAATAACCACTTACTCTATCAGCAACTACTTATCGTTCATAAGTCTCTTCACTACCCAGAAGCTTCCCCAAGCCTTACAAAACTTATCTCACCTTATAAGAACCTAGCTACTCTACGCTCTGCTAATAAACTTCTAGTAGCCTCTACTAAATCATACAATAAAGCTGGTGACTCATTATTTGCAAACTCTGTTGGGAAAATCTGGAATCAACTCCCTCAAGAGATAACTAACCTAGACTCCACACCCCTTTTCAAAAAACACATCAAAGAATATCTTAAAACTCAGTGGCTATGTCCTTGTACTAAACCCGACTGAAATTACTTCTTCCTTACTCCTACCTTCCCCCACTATCCCCTAACTGTGCCTCTAAATAATATAACTAATTGATGCCAGCTACTTCTTTTATATTACTTTTCAAACAATTTGTTTTATTTTCCTTCTGCATGTTTGACCATCTTGTGATTTTCTTATAGGTTTTTATTATTCTAACTTTAGTATCCTGCACTCCTGAAATTTGTATTGTTATCCAGCTGTTTTTGGTTAACTTGCCTTGTGTTTGCTACTTGGTTTTTTTTGGTTAAATTCTTACACAAGCCTACCATTGTATTTTCTGTAGTTTGCTTTGTTTTTTGCTGGAAATTTTTTCTTACTTCATGTAATTGGAGCTTTTCTCCCCGGGCCTCTACTGAAAACGGATATATGTCCAGCTAGACTAGCCCGGTCAATAAATGTAAAATAAAATAAATAAATTATTATCTCAGTCTCTATGACATAATGGAACAAAACTCTGATTACATTCCTAATTACCGAATTATGACTAACAGCTCAGGTGCCACAAGAGCCTGGCAGGAGGGAATATAGGATTGATTCAGGCTTGCCTACTCAAGGAGAAGGATCTGTGGTTCTAGTTAGTTAATCTCCAATATCCACCATGCAAGTTTAAGCCTACAGGAAAAGAATAGGGCTGCAGGCCAGGGATGTGAGCTTGATACAGTCAAGCCCTTGATGGTAGCCCTCTGCAACAAGAGAGAGTGGAAGCACTCACACACACACACACACACACACACACACACACACACACACACACACACACACACACACACACACACACACACACACATTGAGGGAAGGCAGAGGGCATAGTTGGACCTTCTGCACTGACATGAATGTTTATGTCAGCCACCAGGGGGCAGAATAAAAGAAGAGACAGAAAAAGCGGTAATGGCTATCAGTGTAATGGCTCTGCAATTGGCTCAAGTCTTTCAGGGAAAAAATCAGTCAGGAATGGCTCTTTTCCTGAAGGGAAGGAATGGGTAAATAGATTTCAGGGAGCTGATGGTTAGCAGGAGACAGGGAACCATAAAATAAATAAATAATTAAAAATAAACCGCTATCTACTCAGTCCGTGGCTAAAAGATATGAAAGTATTTATTTCTGCATTTATTTATTCATTTACTGTTATAGTCTGACTGGGTTAAAAAAAATTCCAGAGGAGACCCACAGAGAAAAGCTCCACAAATAGAAATTTATAGCAGTACAGAGATATTACAGTTGTTGCATATATACAATACAATATACATCATTAGTATCAGGCACAAAAAAAAAAAAGAGAAGGATTAGAATATAACAAAAACCTGCAGGATAGTTATGGTACTCAGAAATGACATGCTGATAATTTGATAGCACATATTACAGAGAGATTTATACTAAAGAAGGTTTTTAACTGCACTAGTCAGGAGTAGTATATGTATAAAGCCAAAAATCTGCAAGGAAGTTTTTGAGCAGGTGTTTGAACTCATTACAATTAGTAGTAGTTCTAATGTTTAATGGAAGTGAATTCCAATGTTTTGTACATGTACATGATGGGAGTATAGGGAGTCTTTGGCAGTATTTGTTGATTAGGTAACTTGTAGTAAGCATGCATTTTGAAGGGAACGGCTGGTTAAATAGATCTGGAGAATTTTTTATAGTGTGGGTATTTTGTCAGCCTGATATATTGTGAGCCATGGGTAGCTGATTGTACAAAAGAAGCTGTCGGAGTTGTAGCCAAGACAGTTTTTATAGTATGTCACAGTGGTGTATATGACTTGGGGAGTCAGAAGCAAATTTGGCAATTTTATTGTAACATTGCTCTAACTTCTTTAGATTCGTTTTTTTTTTTTTTCTTGAAGTTAATAAGGATTGGAGAAGCATATAGGAGAACTGATAAAAGATGAATTTTGGCAATAGCTATCATAGAGGTGTTGGTTAGAAATGTTTTGTTCCTGTACAAAGTACCTATTTTTTGTGAACTTTCTTAATAGTTTGTGAGACATGAAGGTTAAATCTTGGGTTATTGTCGAGTGATGACTAGCATTTTGGTTTGTGTGTCAGGAGTGATTATATTACTGTTACTGGTAGTGATGAAGAAAGTTGTAGTGGGGAGGCTCTTGAGGTTTGGAGACCATGAGTTGTTTTTTTTTTTGGGGGGGGGGTTGAGTATGACCTGGAATTCTGATAGCCAGGATTCTGCTTCAGAGAAGGACTTTTGCGTGATTAGCTGGAGTTGATGAAGTGTTGGAGCATGGCATATAAGGGAAGTGACATCTGCATACTGGACAATAGTTGCTAGTGGGCTGGCAGTGTTTAAATCATTGGTGGAAATGCTGAACAGAAGTAGGCCAAGAACTGAACCTGTGGTACATTTAGTTTGACTGGGAGAATTGTGGAGAGGTTATGTTGCCATATTACTGCTTGTTGGCATTCTTTTAGGTAACTTTGGAACCACAAGACAGCACAATGATGTAGGTTAAGGTTAGATAGAATATTCAACAGTTCACAAAGTGAGACTGTATCAAAGGTCTTGGACGTGTCTGAGGAGATCGCAAAAACAAATTTGTCCTCATTACGGAGTTTATAGATAGTACTGGAAAAGTTAAGGAGTGCAGTAGTGGTGCTGTGGTGGCATCAGAAACCATGTTGAGAGCTGGCAAGAATGTTACCGGAGATCAGGTAATGAAGGAGTGGGGCAAGAGTCCATCTTTCAAGGGTGTTAGATAGAGAGGGTAAAATAGCAACAGGTCTGTAAGTCAGGAGCTCTGAATAGTGGCCACCCTTGTCTATGGAGATTATATGTGCAATTTTACATAGCTTTGGGACGTATTGTTCGGCAGTAGATCTGTTGATTAGAATTGATTCAGGGATGGATATGACTTCTTCTATTTTTAAGTATTCACCAGGTAAGTTGTCTGCTGCAATAGTGGTGGGTTCGAGTTTCTTTAGTATTTTTTCAGTAGTTTTTAAGGATACAGGTTGAAATAAGAATGATGTACCATTCGGATAAGAGGGATTAAGACTGGTTGGTGAGTTAGAGTTCTTGTTGTTAATTAGAGGCAATATACTTTCGGTGAAGAACTTGTTAATATCTTCTGCAATGGTACTAGAGGAATTTGGAATATTGGGGGGAGGAGTTGTTGTTTGGCCTGGGTGAAGGATGGATTTAATTGTACTGCAGAATTTTTGGGGGTTATGTTGGTGCTATAACTGTAAGTTATTGTATTAGTTCTTCTTGTCAAGGTTAATCTGAAGTTTAGCTTTATTTCTAAGTTGCCGGAATGCAAGTCGATTATTATATGTTTTACAGGAATACCTTGTCTCTTTGGAGAGCCATGGTGTATAGTTAGATTTACAGAGAATTGTTCTTGGGGTATTAGACTGTTAAGAATGTTGAGAAAGGTATTATTGAAATATTCTACTGCTGTATCAAGGGGAATGTATTTCATAATGGTCCAATTACATTATTTTAGGGTCTGTATAAATTCTAGGGAGCAAACATTTTTCTTTGCTACATATTTGGCAAAGCATGTTGCGTTTGATGAGATTAGGATGCTGCTAAGTAGGTAGGTAGGCATATGGTCACTAAGACTGTCAGGCAGACAGTTATAATGTTGGTAGTGGTTAGTTTATTGATTAACATCTAATCTAGTGTAGATTGTTTTGTTATCTGTTCTGGTGGGTTCCTGGATAAGTTGGGTGAAACCAAATAGGTTAATGAAGTTTGTAGGGGCGGATGAATTACAGGAGGACTAGTCCACATTAAAGTTACCAATAATGATAGTTTTATGAGCTATGGTGTTAGATATGGTTTGAAGGATGTGCACAATAATGGGAACATTATTGCCAGGTGGGATGTAGATAACTAATAGTAATTAATTTATTTTGGTTAAATAGGAGCTTGGTTGATAAGATATCTATACTTCCTAGGTTGGGAATGTTGAGATTCACCAGTACTAGTGAGAGGTTAGTCTTGTACATTATGGCCACACCCCCATCTTTTATTTCTTTCCTGTCCACCATAAAAGGGCTGTATCCAGTAAGGGTTATTTCATTGTCAAATATATGTGGCTTAAGCCAAGTCTCAGTAAAGTCAGCTATGACAGAAGAGTAGTGAGATAATGTAGCATGTAGTTTTTGGACTTTGTTTACTACCTAAGACATCTAAGTGAAAAGTAATTATCTTTAGAACTTGGCAGCCCTCAATGGCACATCAAAGAAAATAATCATTTGTTGGAGACAGACTCTTCCTTCAAATACTCAGGCATTTAACTTAATCCAAATTCTAAGCATCTAGTTACATATATGAAAAAAATAATGAAAAAACATGACTCAGAATAATTGCCTCCCTTTTATAGGCCTGAAAAATCTCATATTTTCTATCTCAAGATGTAAAATCAACTATAGGAAAATGTGTTTATCACTCTTAGTATAAGTTCTGAATTTCTATAATCACCATTGCCTGAAAAAATGTATGTCTCATATACAATGGGTATACAGTATATGCAAGGAATAATGCCTAACAGGGTATGTGTTATAGTGTATATAACACCACACAGGGGTGTTCTGAGGCTCAACACCACAGGCAGATGACCTCTACACTCCTGGGAGGAGTTTAGTTATGCAATAATACGGGTTTGCTACGAAATTTCCAAATCCCAAAATCTCAAGTTTCAGAATATCGAGTTTAGAATCTGGAGAACTTGGAATTGTGAACCCCCCTCCCAAAACACCACCCAATGCACTAAAACATATGTATGCTGGGGATCAAGCCCCATGCACCTCTCATACCCCCGCAATATAAATATAACAACTCCGAGATCACACTAAAGCGAGGACAAGGGAAATCTCCCAGTCCGCACTGCATGCCAATCTATGTTTAGGGTTTCAAAGTTTTGAAACTTCGAACATATGATCTTTGATCATATGAAATTCGAAGTTTTGAGCTTCGAAATTCTGAACGGAACCCAATAACACACACTGCAGAGGGCATTACAGCACTGAGAGAATATGCTCTCTGTTAAATTATTTTGTATTTTTTAATTAGTATATATATATATATATATATATATATATATATATATATATATATATATATATATATTTTATAATTTTGATGTCAAATAGTTCCTCTTCCTCCTACTGTTTCAAACTTACTGAAATATATACTGGCAAATCATTGGGGGATAAAGTCACTAAAGAATGAGGTACATTTGAATTTCACACTTTATCATAGCTCTCAATTAATCAGGGACAAATCACAGCAGAATCAAGGAAAAATCCAGAAGTAATCAGGGACACCCCTTTAAAATATTTGTACTATAAATTTGAGACATTGACTAAATAATAGAATATGAATTAATATGCATTTTCTGAAGTCAAGAGTCTGTAACTCTTTTTATTGTCATTGTTTATTAAATGTAATCACCATCTGTTCTCAAAAAGTCCCCAGTTTTAGGAGGTATTAAGGGAGGCAGAGCTAAAATGTGAGTCAAAATCAGGGGTGTCCCTGGAAATCAGGGACAGGTAAGAGGTATGGACTTTATATCCATCAGAAAATGCATGTCAACATGAATCATGTTATTATAGCAACTTTCAAATTTTATAAGAGCAATATTTAAAATCTGTCCCTATATTTCACCTTTTATTCCCCCATTATTTTAGGATTTATTCAGATTTCTTGAGCTAAGAGGTTGACAGGTATGCATAACTTTTGACTTGCATCCAGTGCTCAAATGACATGTCTCTCTCACTCACTCTCCTAACCCACACACACACACACACACACACACACACACACACACACACACACACACACACACACACACACACACACACACACACACACACACTCTTCTATTTTTTATTATCCATTTGGTTTTAATTTTACACTTACTAAACAGCAAAAGTGCTATTTAGTGAGTGTAAAATAATGTCTTGATCATTCCACCAAAAATAACAAAACCGACTAAAGAACAAAGAACTGTGAGACAACACGCAGTCTCTTGCTATATGTACAGTACAAGTGAAACTGGACCCGGGCAAGAAAGAAAAAATATATTGCAAATACATGCGATTAAAACAGACGGTTGAGCGCTTTCATCTGTAAATACAGACTTCTTCAGAACAACTATTCAAACATCATTGTGCAAATTTAAAAACTTTTTAGCACCAAAAAACAATTCAATAGGCAGCCGAGTGGCTTATTTAAAGTGCCAGTACATATAAATTGCATAAACATTGCTAGAGTATAAAAAAACATAGAAATAATTCAACAATGTACATAAATTTAAATTTTCTATAATTGATCAAATATATATTTCACCTAGGGGGTGGTAATTACAAAGCCCAGTTGAGTAAGAGGGAATGTGTGTGGCAAATAAAAACAAATGCAACTAGATTTCCTGGTATAAATGAATATATCTCAATTAGACCAATATTGCAACTTATATAAATAAAGTTTAATATTTTTAAGCTATTTTTAAGATACCATTTTAATTATACATATATATTTTTTTAAGTTATGATCTTTTAAAATGTTAATTATTGATAGTTATTGGATTTTTAATTTTATTAATTATTATGTTATGGTCCGGTTTTACAAGTGACTATGAAATATTTATATTTATTATCAACTAGATAGCTATAACATTGTTGACGTAGTTCTATGTTTTTTTATACTCTAGCAATGTTTATGCAATTTATATGTACTGGCACTTAAAATAAGCCGCTTGGCTGCCTATTGAATTGTTTTTTGGCGCTAAAAAGTTTTTAAATTTGCACAATGATTTTTGAATAGTTGTTCTGAAGAAGTCTGTATTTACAGATGAAAGCGCTCAACCATCTGTTTTAATCGTATGTATTTGTAATATATTTTTTCTTTCTTGCCCGGGTCCAGTTTCACTTGTACTGTACATATAGCAAATGTCTTGATCATGCTCACTCTTCCTTTCACACACACACACACACACACACACACACACACACACACACACACACACTTTTCTATTTCTTTTTTAATGTTACATTTGCTAAACAGCAAAAGCCGTGCTTAGCAAGTGTAAAATACTAGCGGACATTATCTCCATTACAATTGGAGCTCCACAGTTGCTTGATATGCTGCCATACAGTCGCGGAGTCATTTTCTCAGTGTGCATTACCTGTACATTAACACCCTGCTGGAGAGCATTCATTCTTCAATCAGAGTGTGATGCACAGGTTGTTGAGTCTTAATCTCTGTAGCACATTAGTAAGAGCAATACCGCCATTTCATAAAAAAGCTAAATGATTTGCAATAAAAGAAAGAGCTGAACATTTTCTGGCTTTGCTTTTACTCAGTTTAGTGAATCTTGAAATGTTTTCTTTTATAACTCAGATGCTACCTAACCAAGCATCAGCCTACAACCTAAGAACAATCCTCCCATCCTATTTACTCCCAAACCAACATTCATTGTAGCAACAATTGCTTTTCTATGCTAGACTGCAAATTCTGAGAGGCCCTTCCATCCAACATAGATCGTACACTAAATTATGGACAGCATTCAAAGCTCATTTATCAGAAGAAACTCTCTGCAAATGCTGTTTTATCTATACCTCTCAACTTCTTACAAGAATTCTGGATAAAGTCAAAAATATTGCAGAGGATGATGGCCCAAAAAGAGGTACATTTTTTAAAATATTATTAAGAGTCTCTTAAAAATGAATAATACCACAGGTTTTGCATCAGTGTACGATTTCTAAACAATACAAAGTATGAATCTTTAATGTCTGTCATTACTAACTGACTACGATATTCGTCGATTTGCCTGTAAGTCAAATTTTAATGAGGGACAGGGCAAAAATATGAGACAAAATCAGAGATATTCGACAAAATTAAGGACAACTGAGTGGCATGGAAACAATATAATATGATATATACCTTCAGATCCAAGCTTAACAGCCTACTTCCTAAAGCCTCATATTCTATGAACACAACTAGAAATGCAAATAATTTTGTAAATATCCCCAAACTGTTTAAAAACCACCTGAGATCTCTGTCAGCAGTAATAAAAAATAATAATTTGCCTGATCTTATTAATGTCAGTTTAATACAAAATTGTTCTTATGTAATCACCTGCATTGATCGCTTAAAACTACACATTTGTTGCTTTAGTTATTTTGTAAATTATTTGTATTCTCTGCTCAATGTACTTTTGTGATAAATGTCTAACTGTATCCTTCACTTAATTACTAGTATAACAAATTTTTTATTATATTTGCTCAATATACTTTGTGATAAATGTCTGAATTGTTTGTATTCTTCACTTATTTACTAGTATAGTTATTATATTTTCCACTTCATTCTACTCGGCTAAACATTAAATTTGTCCACCCAGATCATTCCTCTACCTCAGTAAACAGATTTATCTAAATTAAAAAAATGCTAATCAGGGTATTTGGCAAATCAAACCTGATGAAGCAAGGTCTAGGCTATGTGCCTTCAACACACCACATATTAGATACAGATTTCTTTAACTACCATTTGGCCTTTCATCACCTTCAAAGGTATTTTCAGTAAGACTTAGATGATGTCATTGAAGGCTTAGATAGAGATGTGAACATAATGGATGGTGTTTTGGTCTGGGAATCTACCAAGCAACAACAACATGACACCTAGTTTGTCAAGCCACTGGTTACCCCACATGCATGAGCTCTGAGACTAGTCAAAGCAAAATGCCAAACGCGTCAAATGAAATATGTATGTCATCTTCTCAGTGTTGAGTTTCAGACAGATGTAGATAATATGTGTACAACTGACAAAATGCAAACTGTAATGGACAGCCCATTAATGTTATTCATGAGGATGCTGTATTACCTGAGTTAAATCACTTGCTAGATATAACTTTATTTCTTAAAAAGCTACATCAGCAGGATACAATTTAGAGATACATAGAGGAACATTCTGAAGTCCTTTGAATCAGTTATGAGACTGGTAAAAACTGCCCCTGTACTTAAATATGTTGATTCAGCATTATACTCTTAGTGTTATATGAATGTAAAGCAGCTAGGTCAAGCAGCACTGTTAATGCAAGATGGATGACTGACTGCTTAGATATCAACATAATTAACAGATACATAAACCAGGTATGCAAAAATGGAGAAAGGAGTGCTTGTCAACAGTTTTGGTTGTCAGAAATTATGTGTTTATGTGAATGTGGCATATTAAAGTACAGGCAGACCATTGGTATACAGAAAGGATCCTTAGAAATCAGTTACATAAAATAACTACAAGATGAAATAAATGTTATTTGCACTTCAGAAATGTGATGTGGAAGTACAGTATAAGCCACAAAGACTAATGCATATTGGTGACATTAAATTCAAGTTATTTGGATAACAGCAAGCAGAATTTGTTAGAAGAGGATCTCAGAGTTCTCTGGGTAATGATACAAATGTCTTTACTGGAAAATTGCAAGAACCAAAGGCAGCTGCCAGATAAGATAGAGAAATGGAATTTCTGACAAAAGCTATAATGAAAGAGTACCCTGACAGTGCATGACATCAACAGCCATTGATTCCATCCCGCAATACATTATCACTGAATAACTGACATATGCTGAAGCTCATTGTTTAAATGTGTGAATATCATAACTTTCTCTAAACTGAGAAGTCACATTGATTCTTAAAATCCACAAGCCTCATCCAAAAATATTTAAGTATAACGAAAGACCTAGCAATATCATGTATTGGGTAACACGATAAAAGAGCAAATTGTGCAAAACATTTTGCTGTGTAACAAGCACAGATACAAAAACAGAAAGACAAAATGCTGTATTACCTTCAGCCCATCCCCACCACTGTGAGCAAAGTTTCAACATGTCCTCCTTTTTGTCATGTCTGGCTGCATATTCATAATGGTGCATATGCTGGATTATCCCATTCCAAGCCAATCACTTTGATTCTGCTTCTTAACTGAAAAAGCCTCCTATGATTTCTGCACTCATGGTAATTTTGCTGCAGTCAGCATACTCATGTAGCACTTGTGCATAAGTCTTTTGATTTCAAATACACTATATACTGGAAAAGAAGGGGTTGGGAGAAATGGGTGAACTACTAATGCTGTGTGCAAAAATTATTACTAGAAAAGGGAATGAGTAGTTCTGTGATGTCATGATATTTACCTGTTTTATCAAGTTTTTCCTTGCACAGAGGCAAGATAAAATCTATGTATACTATCTATGTATACTATGTACATCACATCAGTCTGTAATAACATTTTGTCTTACATTGAGCAATAAATACCAATCCAACATTAGCTTCCAGACTGCATTAATCAGCAAATATAACAGCAAAAATATTGGCTGTAAAAATATTTAAACTCAAAAATACACTTTGAAAAGGGTAACTATCACTTGCGATAATCAGATATTTTCTGCATTTAGGAAAAACATGTTTATAATACTCTGTTAGCCAAATGAACATCGTTCTTACAGGTATTTCTCTTTAGAGGTTTATATCCCGTAACTTAGATGTAGTATAAAAGTTAGCTACATATATATTAAATTGACCAGGTCAGAATTAACACTGTCATCTGCTAAGAAACTCATACTGAAAGTTAATTTCTAACTCAAATATCACTTTGATTTAAAAAATAAGTCGTATAATAATATCCATACCTCTCAACCTGGAAACACCAAAAATCTGGACAAAGGGCCATGAAAATAAGTACAAATCTGTACACTGATTAACATAAAATCTGCAGAGACACTTAGGTAACCATGCCCACATTAATGGAATTGTGGGATATCCACTTTCAAATGCAAACTGAAGAACAGACAACCAAAATATGGCTCCAGACCCTGTAGTAAATGGTAACCATTTTTTTAAATGTGTAGTGATGATGTTCAGTGGGATGGGAGAAGATGATGCACCTTAGGATTTTGTTTTTGGTGACTTGCAGTATGTGGGTTTTGTGGTAAAAGTAGGGCATTTAATGGTAGGCAATATTCTAATCTTAGCAAAAGAATATAATAGTTTGCTAGGACCTCCAAAAGTCATTCTCGATGGCCTACTGATCGGTGGCGTAGCCAGAGTTTATGCTGCCTGGGGCTGTCTTTGTGTTTGCCACCCTTCCCCCTCACAAAATCATGGTTGAATGGGGCCCACCATACACAGCCCTTCCCCCTGCAGCCATTCCAATGTCCCACTACTTGGCTATTTTGCCCCATTTACCATAAACACTGTAATATACATACTGCTTTACTTCTATAATGATTATTTGGATTTCATTTAAAACTTTTATTTTACATTTTATAGCACAAACACTAATAGACATCTGCTAAACAAAGCAATACCGTCTCAAAATAAAAACAGACTTAGCATTAAAACTTCTCTCCCCTTGAAATGCACATTCATTAAAACAGCAGTGAAACCCGCATTCAAAGAAAATGCATCTGGCCAGTGGTGGATAAAGATTACCTTGGGCTTTTTTCAAATCATAGGCTCCTTGCACACAAACCATGCATGTGTAATTTGATACACCTTCCTGAGTCTATTAAATTATATTCCTTGTATAATACAGCACACTTGTTAGAGCATGTTTTAAATTTATTGTTTTTAACATTTTTCCAGGAAGCAATGAAACAAAATGCATGAACCAACAATGGCAAAACTGCCCAATTCAGGAAATTTCCATCATAAAAGTCTACTCATACGTCTACAATCCAGCAGTATCAGTAAATATGCAGAACCTCTGCAGAAGTAAGTCATCTAAATAATTCCACATTAAAGAGATCTGTAACTAATGAAGAGGTTGCTGATAAACGACTTTATATTTCATTGCTTCATCTATAAATAAAGTATTTGTTGCTCTGGAGGAATAAATTGCCTATGTTACTTTAAAAAAATGGTAAGCTAGTAATATTGCAATTGGGAATGAATGGCAAACTCAGAACAGGTTCATAGTTACTAAGTATCTCTGCCAAAGAGGACATTCTCAGGATTGCAGCATCTACCCCATTTAAAAGTGCAACACAGTACAGTAATTCATCTATATACTGTGGGAATAGAACCCATAGCCTTCTGCATGAAAAGCAAGCATTCTACCTGTCATGCTAATAACAGCACAAGAAAGCTTGCTATAAGCAGCACTAAACATCTCTCTCCCTGAATAACTATGCAGCACAAGAAATCTGGAAAAAGCCAAAATGTATTGTGGGGGGGGGGGGGGGTACAAAGGCCCAAAACCAGGGACACATTTTAAACATTGCTTGTATAATCTTAGAAAAGTTGCTAGAATTAAATGGTTTGTGTTACCATGCATTTCCTGAAAGATAAGAAGACTGAAACTTAAATGGCTATCATTATTTAGTAAATTCAGTTCTCACTGATTTGCCAGAAAACCAGGGGCAGCTCATGCTATTGGGCTGCTGGACTGCAGCCCCCCTCCCCAGCTGTAAAAAAAAAAGAAAATATAAAATAAAATAAAAAGAAAATACAAAAATAAAACTAGTCACGGAACATTCCGGACTGCTGGTGAACCAGTCTAGAGCATGCACACAGAACCCAGCTGTAAACAAAAAGAAAATATAAAATAAAAGAAAAAGAAAATACAAAAATATAATGAGTCGCAGAATATTCCGGACTGCTGTTGAACCAGTCTGGAGCATGTGCACAGAACCCAGCTGTAAAGAAAAAGAAAATATAAAATAAAAGAAAAAGAAAATACAAAAATAAAACAAGTCGTGGAACATTCCAGACTGCTGGTGGCCAGACCAGTCTGGAGCATGTGCACAGAATCCAAACTGTCTCCTCAGCAGTCCGGATTAGGAAGAGAGCATTTAGCAACACTATCCCAGAAGTCTATGCAGTTACAACTGCATAGACTTGAAGGGGGATCGGACTGCAACGTCCGCAGGTTGTGTGTGTGGGGGATCAGACTGCAATGTCTACAGGTTGTGTGTGTGTGTGGGGGATCAGACTGCAATGTCTGCAGGTTGTGTGAGTTTGGGGGGATCAGGCTGCAATGTCTGCAGGTTGTGTGGGGGATCAGACTGCAACATCCACAGGTTGTGTGCGGGGGATCAGACTGCAACATCCACAAGTTGTGTGTGGGATCAGACTGCAACATCCACAGGTTGTGTGGGGGATCGGACTGCAATGTCCACAGGTTGTATGGGGGATCAGACTGAAACGTCTGCATGTTGTGTGAGGGATTGGACTGCAATGTCCACTGGTTGTGTAAGAATCATCCACAGGTTGTGTGGGGGATTGGACTGCAACATCTGCTGGTTTTGTGTGTGTGTGTAATGCCCCAGGTGCTATATGGTGGTGGGTAGAGAACAGGCTTGAACCCTGTACCGTGGGGCCAGGTGGCAAGAGACTGAATTCCCTACACACCACTATTTATAAAAAAATTTTCAGAATTTTTCCTCATATTTGTTCTGTTCTGTTCCTCATAAAATCTGTGATTTATGTAGTTTTGTGTCCTTACAAAGTCAGTAGTGCAGTGGTGCAGTGGTAACATTGTTGCCTGATAGCTACAGGTTCTCTGGTTTGATTCTTAGCTGGGGTTCCTTCTGTGTGGAGTTTACATGTCCTCTGTGGGTGTGCTGTGGTATCCTCCCATCTTACAAAGACATATGTCTGGAGTGGGCCTCTGCTAAAAATTGGCTTTTGTTCCAAGTCAAACTTTCCTGGTTGACAAATGTTAAATAAATAAAAATAACAAGCATTTGGATTTCAGACTTCATATTCTTCTGAAAGTACATAGTAACACAAAACCTTTTATTCTAGCAATTTTCTAAGTTTATAAAATGGTTATTTGAAATCTGCCCCTATTTTTGGGACTGTATTCCCCATTATTGGCTTTGTCTAGGTTTTTTGTGCTAAGGTTGAGAGCTATGGTAAGAACTGAATTTACTGAATATGTTTGGGGGCTATATTCCCCCCATTACTGGCTTTGTCCAGGTGTTTTTTGCTAAGAGGTTAAGACCTATGGTGAGAATTGAATTCACTGAATATGTTTGGTGGCTGTATTCCTACATTATTGGCTTTGTTCAGTTGTTTATGCTAAGAGGTTGACAGCTATAGTGAGAATTGAATTCACTAAATGGTAGCCATTTAAGTTTCAGTCTTCCTCTTTTTTTACAAAACAGCTGATTTAGCATAGTGGTATGTTGCTCTGACTGTTTTGCACAGGGTCCTGGGTTCAAGACTTGGCAAAGAAATGTATGGTGGTAACACATCATTTTATTCTAGCAACTTTCCAACATTATTCAAGCAATGTTTAAAATGTGCGCCTGGTTTTTGGGCTTTTGTCACCCCCCCATAAATGTTGGCTTTTTCCAGATTTCTTGTGCTGCTAAGTTCACAGATACAGCTGAGTAGATTTTGCAAGGAGCTGAGAGCTGCAGGTGAGCAAAAGTTTAGTGCTGCTTATGCTAAGTCTGCTTGCATTATTAATAGCACAACAGGCAATGTACTTGCTTTTGATGCAGAAGGCTGTGGGTTCTACTCCAAGAGTAGGTAAATGCATTGCTGATACTGTACTGTGTTGCAAAGGGGGTGGATGTTGCACTCCTTTTTGACAAAGATACCTAGTAACTATGAACCTGTTATCAGTTTGCCATCCATTCCCTATTGCAATATTACTAGCTTATCATTTTTTTAGTTCAACATAGGCAATTTATTCCTCAATGGCACAAGACACTTTATTTGTAGATGAAAAAATGAAATATAAAGTTGTTTGCTAGCAGCAACCTCTTCATTAGTGACAGATCTCTTTAATGTAGAATTATTTAGATGACTTTTTCTTCTTCATAGATTGTGCATAGTTACTGATACTGGTGAGCTGTAGAAGTTTGAGTAAAATGTTATGATGGAAATGTTTTGAATTGGGCAGTTGTGTCATTACTGGTGTATGCATTTTCTTTCATTGTTTACTGGAAAAAATGTTCAAAACAATAAATTTAAAACACCCTCTAAAACTGTACTGTATTGTACAAGGAATATAATTTAATACAATCAGGAAGGTGTATAAAAGAGCATGTGTATGTTTCATGTGCAAGGGGCCTGTGATTTGAAAACAGCCCAATCCCACAGCTAATCTTTATCTGCCACTGGCAAAATGTATTTTCTTTGTGTGGGTTTCAATGCTCTTTCAATGAATGTGAGTTTCAAGGGCAGAGAAGTTTTAATGCTAAGTCTGTTTTCATTGTGAGACTGCATTGCATTGTTTAGCAGATATCTATTAGTGTCTGTGCTGTAAAATGCAAAATAAAACCTTCAAATGAAGTCCAAATCATCGCAGAAGTAAAGCAGTATGCACATTAGTGTTTATGGTAAATGGGGTGAAATAGCCAAGTGATGGTTCATTGGAATGGCTGGAGGAGGGAGGCTCCATATGACCATGATTTTGTGAGGGGGGAAGAGTGGCAAACTCACAGACAGCCCCAGCTGAACTATACCTCTCAAGAGTCCAGATTTTTGCAGAATGAATAGATTTTTGCTTCTTATTTTTGGTGTGTTCCTCATAAAATTTGTGGTTTTCTGGCAAATTATTTCGGAATTAAGTCACTAAATAATGACAAACACTAAGTTTCAGACTTCATAACCTTCAGAAAAATGCATGCTAAAGCAAGAACTGTTATTCTATCAACTGTCTCAGTTTATACAAGAGCAATTTTTAGTACTGTTTATATGGTCCCCCAAATTATTTGGCCTTGTCCAGATTTCCTGCATTAACAGGTTGAGAGTTACGTGCAAATAAATTGCTTTATAGAATTAGGCATATCCAGACCTCTCAACTATCACCAATTTTGGCTCAAAATGTTGCTCATCCCCTAATAATCCCTCCGCAAAATGACAATTTTGGAAGAAAACATGAAGGGTTTACAATTAAAAAATAACTGTAATAATCAGAGTTATAGATTACTTTTATTTCAGAAATGCATGTAGATTCTTTTATTTTGTCAGCTGCTCAAGTTGGCAGTACTAATATTAAAAAAGCGTCCCTTCTTTGACAGGTTCGCAGCTGTATTCTGTGGCTATTTTATATTTTTGCATCACATTTTTGGTCCGTTTTTAATAAAATTTTTTTTGCAAATTAGTGGCAAATCACTAAAGACCGAATTTAGAAAATAATGACAGACATTTCAGTTTCATATTTCATACCATTCAGAAAATTCATACTAATGCATGACCTACTATTCTATTATCTTTCTAAGTTTATAAGAGCAATATTTAAAAATTGTCCTTCTTTTTGGGCCTTTGTCCCACTTCTATATATGGCTTTGTCCAGATTTCTTGCTCTGAGGCTGAGAGGTAGGACAAATGTGTCAGAGCCATCACAGTCAGCCAGAGATATTTCAAATTGTGACATACTTGTTGCATCCCACTCCCCCATGTAGTGACTCTGGATGTGTCCAAGCAAGGCAAGGAGAACTTCAGCAGTGTAAATGTGCAGAGTATCCCCCCATCCAAGGTAGACACAAGTACTACAGTGGCTTTTCATCTGTCCTTGATTTCGCAGAATGTTCTGGTTTCTGTCATATTTTTATACTGTTGATTTATGCTTATTATTATTCAGAAAGTGTCTGTTGCTCTGTGCTTAAGTAGCAATGCTTTAATGACCATCAGGTAAGCTTGTCTGAGTTTGTAAGATGCAAGTAAGCTTTAATAAGCATACTGCTAAATAATTGCCAACATTGAAAGTCTTTCTGTTGTTGCCATGTAGAGAATATTTAACTAGATAATGTATAAGCCTTGGGTATTGAAATGCATATGACAGTATTTGTAATAAAGGACAGGATTACATTATTTTAAGAAGCTCATTACATTTGTTGGAGACTTGCAGTCATTTTTGAAGGCTTTACCTGCAAACTAAACAGAATGCCAATCTATCGTGTGTGGTCCATAACCTGTGCAGTAATCCTTTAAGTAATGTATCTTGAGCTTGTTTCTTGTTTGCTGTTCATTTTTTACTTTGATCATGTTTTCCCCATGAAACAAGTAGATAGCTGTTGTCAGGCAGCATGACTTTTTTGGATAAGAAACATTTTTACAAGTGGGGGTATCACAGATATTGTTACTTTAAGCATGTTACTTGGTACTTTAATAAAGCTGAATATAAATTAGAATTAGAATTGCAGTGCAAGGAGAAGTTGTTTGAGTTGAATGCTGCTCATTTTTTATACTTGATTTTGACTGGCATTCCAGTAATGTATTTAAAAAGTAATTTATTTTTTCATGCCTCACGACCTTTTTGTTTCCATCTAGATATTAAGTAAGCTGTCATGCAGCCAATGCATTGAAATATTTTTTCTTCTACACTTCATTTTGTTTTGATTGGACTCATACTGATGGTTTGCCCCCCCCCCCAGGGCAGCATATTTAATTAAAGTTATAGTTTTTTGTGGTTTTGAGCATAGCCCCTCCCCTTTCTAGTTGGGCACACCCATTCCCATTGACCCCACCCATTCAGCTGTCCCATGCAACCCTCCTTTGATTTGAAGTCAATAGCCACCACTGCAGAAAACCACACATTTTAAGAGGAACAGACCAAAACTATGAGGTAAACATTCCAGGCATTCTGTAAAATTTTGGACAGTTGAGAACTATGGACTTAACTCCCTGACACAGAAGTGGTGGTGGTATGGATAGATAATTTAGGCTCTTTCTCCTTATACATAAGGTACAGGGTTTGAGTCTAAGTAACCCTAACTGGGGCATTTCACATACACACACCAGTAATCTTGCTCTTGAGCACTAATCCAACAAACAATGCACTTATTTTTTGCCTTACCTGGAGGAGCTGGGGAAGAAATATATGAATAAACATGCGGACCACTCTGCAAGTTAAATTAAATAAAGTAATAATGAATGGCTCGGTATTCTGACAGGCTGTATGTCTGCCTTGTTAAGCTTACATCATTGCATACACCCTGCACATGATGACGTCAGGAACAAATTCATCCCAAAAAAAAAAATTCAAAACCCACCCCAGAAAATTTGGAAATTAAAAGGGCCACTCAGGAATTTGTGGCACCCCAATACTTTGCCTTCAAAATCAGTATTTATCAAAGAATTCTGTATGGTTGAGAGATATGATAATATCTAAAAAAAACAGAATAATCTTTCATTGTGGAAAAGACAGTCAGACTTTATTAAAGGATGTTTGAAATACAAGGAGGCTGATAGTGTAGTTGTAGGATGGGGAAGGCAAACAGGAAAAATAATGCATGTTTGAGTTAAACTTTCCCATGTGAGTAAGTGTGCAAGTAGAATTCCAAGGAGTGAGAGAGAGTGTGTGTGTGTGTGTGTGTGTGTGTGTGTGTGTGTGTGTGTGTGTGTGTGTGTGTGTGTGTGTATGTGTGTGCAATACATTTCTACATTGTTACTTACATTGTTTATAATGATTGTCAAGTTCATGAAGTTATGCAGATGATGTCTCAGTACATCACAACTGCTACTTTCATAGATGTAGTGTTTTTATTTTTGGCTCACTGGATTCAGAAAACAGGGAAAAATTGAAAGAAGGCACACTGTATTTGCATTCTATTTTCTTTGCGTTTATGTGTTATTGGAATATAAACAGTAAAAATATCTAAACTCAAAAATATTAAAGCAGAAAATATTGACAAAATCTAACCATATCCAAAAACAGTGTGTTGCATCCCACATACCTAATGATAATTATATATACCAACTCAGGAGGCCACACAGCACTGGGGAAAAGGGCATAAGACCTTCTCTATTATAATTTCAATTTTGTAGATATTGTGTGTTTAGATATATTTTTGAGTAGAAATGTTTTTTTGTTGTTGAAATTTATGCTGTCAATATTATTCTGTTTAGATTGTTTTAGGTATACCCCTCCCCCCCCTCTCTCTCTCTCTCTATATATATATATATATATATATATATATATAGATATATATATGGATTCACTTTAGAATCCTGAAACTTCACAGTCTCAATATTCATAAGACTGAAGCCCAAAATCCTGAAACTCAAAATCCTGAAAACTCAAAATCTTGAATCTTAAAAGACTGAAAACACACGGAATAGAAATAATGACAATATTCCTGTGTAAGGAAAGAGAGAAACACATACAAGACAAACCCTAGCAGTTTTCACTAAGTGTAATATACACAGTATGTGAGCTTGCCCGTATTCTGTGTGTCTTACATAGATCAGAACCTCCTGTTGATACCAAACTATATAATTAAATCTGACTAAGACAGCTAAAGAATGCTTTTACAGAAAATGTACATCATAAACATGCATAGCAAATGATAAATATGTACATGGATTCTATTAACAATAAAAAAAATGACTTGACACCTTATTTCTACATAGCAGGCATAAAAGTAAATTTGTAATAAAGACTCTGCTTGTTCTTTATCATTAATTTGCACTGCATATGTGATTAAGTATGTGTTAATTGTTTTACTCATGTTTACTAGAATGAACCTGTACTTGTCTTTTTGCCAGGTGATCTATATATATATATATATATATATATATATATATATATATATATATATATATATATTTATTTATACACTAAAAAGTGTTACATAAGCATTAGCGGTGAAAACACATGTAGAACTGCATACAAAATTTACAGTGACATGCTTTACCAGATGATTTTAATTGCATCAAAGTGTGACCCACATGGTTTATATTATATTGTATTATATCACATGATATATTATATTATATTATATTGTATTATATTAGTTTAGTTTACTTTAGTTTAGTTTACTATAATGTGCATTCCACTTGATTCAGTTTCTTCAGCTGAACATGCAGTAGACTTTTTTTTCATAACAGGAAACAAAAGCTGGTATTCATGAACACCTGCTCACCTTGCTAAGCTCACTTTTGCAATGAGCAGCAGACAACACATCGTGTGCCTTTCAAGAAACAACAGTTCATCATGTCATGGCCAGATGGAAAACAAAAGATACCAGAAGTATTTGTTAATAACCATATAATCAGCCATGCTGTATGGTAATGAAGTATAAAAAATGGCAAAGGGACGACTCAAAAATGTATAAAACATGTGCAAACACTACACTCCGATTTAGTAGTAAATTCAGCCATATGCTCAAGTACAGCCATAGTAAAACTTCAAAATCTGTTAGGGGTTGCTGCAACTACTATAAACCTGTATGTGCAATGGACTCTGATAGAACGTGCTGCAGCTGTTGCTACTACTGCTAATGACAGACATTACCCAGAAGTCACAGTATAAAAATATCAATCAAATGTCCCCACTTTGAAATAGGCATTGGTGAGTGAGCCTTACAGGCCCTGCAGTCTGAAATAAATTACTAGATGAAACCAGGCAACAAGATACTCTTTCAGAGTTTAAGATGTCCCTTTCTGAGCACATCTTCAACGAAGGTGCTTGCAAATACTTTATGGTTAATGGTTAAACACTTTAAAAGGTTTAAAATTTTAAAACACACTTACAGTTTCTCAACTGATTTATTTTGGGATTTAACTCTTCTTCTCCTTCGTGTTTCTTCTTTGTCTTTAAGGCTATTTTTGTAATCTCTATTTTTTTAAACTCACTTCCATTTGAGATTTCTTTTCAAGAAAATTCAATTTTAAACAATTAAAAAGCTATTCCATCTAGACAAGCTGTTTTACTACCCAGACAAACTGATACAGTCTGTTGTAAACCTGCTACTTCATCAGAAATGCATAAAATAGTATAAAATTCTACTTAATATAAAATGTATAATAGGTGTACATGAGTCTAAATTTTTTTCAGCTATGTAAATCTAACAATCAATCATATCTGAAGTATATAACCTAAGTTTAGTTTCACTGTTTATTGCCTTTGACCCTGGGTCATGGCTGAAAAGGGTCTTTGGACAAGTCCAACCACCTTTTTACCAAACAATAAAAAACAAATATACAATAAATATAAGATGTAGGGTTTTCATACCACAATTAACCTTCCATGGGCTCCAGGAAATTTAAATAATTCTCTGTTACAGGGTAGATAGTGACATTATATAGCAAATAGTGGGCATATGCTGGGCCCATCTCAGCCCTGTGTGAATCACGGAGAACACATCCCACTGGATGCTAAGGGATATGTAACTTTATGTATTTTAACTATAATGACCTTTCAGTGACTACATGAAACACATTGCAGGTTTCTGTCTCAAGAATACACCAGTTCCTCACTGCAATGTTTCAACATGAGGGATAGCATATGTGCTTCAAAGAGTCTACTACACAAACCCAAAATCCCACTTACTCGACTTTCATAAAACCGAGATGACAAAGCCAAAAACTCAGCAGAATGACTGCCCAGAACACCGGCTTTTAACTCCAGGTAAGTAATCACTTGGCCAAAAAAAAAAAAAAAAAAAAAAAATAAAAAATATATATATATATATATATATCTATATGCATATATATATCTATATGCATATATATATATATATATATATATATATATATATATATAAATATATAAATGTATATATATATATAGATCTAGGACCATTGAACGAAAGTTCAATAGTCTGAATCCACAATCACCGAACACACTTTAATGAAAGCGCTTACACCAAAAAAGCGCTTTCGTTAGTGCGTTAAAAAAAACAAAAAAAAAAAAAACAATAAATCTACTTTTATGCAGTGGGGAAAACCCCCCTGCAACCCCCCCCCCACTTTAATATTCTTACTCTGAGATTGAACTAGAGTGAGGAAATACTGATCACCACCCATGTGCAAGTGTTGCTGCCATGTTTCTTACCTAAATGGATATTGGAGAAATAACAAATGTAGCAATTCTAGGTGATTACTTAGCTATTTTTTGTGCAAATGCATTTTTCTATGGTGTCCATCATAGGGCACAAACTAGTGCATGTGTTGTCTGATTAGGGTAACAATTCTGTGCCATTTTTGCTGAGGTCTTTGAAGGGAGTACATGGCAGGTGATGGTGAGGGTAGTGTTCCATGTACAGCACAGAGGTGGTGTGAGGAGGAGTTTGACATATTTGTAGTCCTCCTTTAAAAAAATGCAGCTGAAGGCTTCTGCTGGGGTACTAGACTGGGTCTTAGTACAAGGCTTAAAATAGCTTAGCCAAGGTTAGCACCCATGCTACTGATATTCCATGCATAGCAGAACATCACCATCACATTAGAGTGACCTACAGTGACAAAAATGGGATCTCCTTAGCTGATGGGAGCAATACTACAGATCCCACCCACCACCTCAGTACTGCAAGTATATCACCTGGTAATCATGCGATACACTAACATGACATGACAACACACCCTAGTCTTCATTACTGCTTTTTTTTCTTAAGTGTAACCCCTGCAAAGATTGAAGAAAACCAGGAGAGATTGTGATGCTTCAGAGAGGTATATGCCAAGTATGGATTTAGGTATTGCTGACTGCACTGTCACATTAGTATTGATTTTACCAGTACTTATCAATTATGTATACTTAAGGCCATAGGTGTATGTCAGAGAACGTCTTGAGTATTGACACTCTGCAGTTGCCAACTCTACTGCTATGATTAGATCATGCATCTCGGACTAGTCAGTTGTAAGTTAAAGGCAGATGGAAGAGGATTCAGTCTCAGACAAGAGAAAATATATCTGATATGTATTTTACAATTCAGTTTTAACTACATATAGTCATATTCCATAATAACGTGTAGTCAGGCCCAATACACAGTTAATTAACTATTATCCATAAATCAGTTGTAAAAATAATCACACTTTTTGTAGAATGTTTTTAATTACAAGAGACAGGGATATCATAGCATTAGTGTAACAGGAATTTATGGCCTCAAACAGTTATATCTGGACACAAATGATCTTAAAAATGTATGATGATATGTAATGGCTGTGAAATTAGTGTTACAGAATAGTTATGATTTTTTTGTCTCTCCCCCACACAGTT
This sequence comes from Protopterus annectens, assembly GCF_019279795.1. NCBI lineage: Eukaryota > Metazoa > Chordata > Ceratodontiformes > Protopteridae > Protopterus > Protopterus annectens. The sequence goes on from NC_056746.1 coordinate 709,306,099, forward strand.
TTTAGCTATAATTTCTAATATTTCTTTTTATCTTTGACTGCACTGAAACATTCACTCCTGCTTCATTACAAGCACCATCAGTTGCAGCTAGACCAGCCATTGTGGCTTGCACTGCCATCACTTCACAGGTGGCTGCAGCCATGCTGACACCAGCAGCAGAGGCACCTCATAATTACATGGCACAACATGGCAGCATTGTGTCTAAATGACCTATATTACCTGCACCATCTGCATCAAGTAGCACTGCCTCTGGTGCTGTTGTAGTGGTACCCTGCAGGAGTAGTGGTAATCGAGATGTTGATTATGTCACCTGATAAAAGCTGACTGGACTGATGGAGGATATTATGGAGAGGGGCCTCAGTGCTTACATCAGCCATATGGAGAAAATCCTGCAGAAGAGTGCCAAATCAATGCTCCATCTGGCACTGCCTCAAGTGCCTTAAACAGGAGACAATAAAGACTGTTTTGAGAGTGAGGACTAGATTCATGGTGTGTTCTTGCTGAATGGGCATGTGCTTCTAAAGTGTCATACCTAATCCCAGTCATGGTGGTCCCGTCCCTCTTGCATCCTTCATCATCTCTGTTTGTCTTGTACATACCTCTCAACTTCTCTGAGCAAGAAATCTGGACAAAAGCCAAAAATAGTGGGGTGAGAAAAGGCCCAAAAATAGGGATGGGTTTTAAATATTGCTCCTATAAACTTAGAAAGTTGCTAGAATGACAGATGTTGCATTATTATATGATTTCTGAAGGATATAAAGTCTGAAACTCAAATATCTGTCATTATTTAGGACTTTAATTCTCAATAATTTTCCAGAAAACCACAAATTTATGAAGAACAAAATAAGAGGCAAAAATCTGGACATTCTGGTAAAATCTGGACAGTTTAGAGGTATGGTCTTGCATGTCCTGTATGTCTGTACCTGCTACCTAAACTATACTACATACCTACCCATATTATTCCTAAATACCTTCCTCAATCTTCACAAAAAATGCACCTATCTTGCCAAAAAATGATGCCCTGTACTAAACTCTTCTCTTCACCTGTGTGTGTATATTACACTCTTAATTTGGTCAAATTAGTTACAAAGCATTAATAAGCTGTTCTCACACATCATTTGTGATGTGAGTATCCAAGTTTACAAAACAAAATTGTACATATACAAAATTAGCATGTAAAGAAGTGGACAGATATAGTTCAATCCCACCACTATCCTGCTCATTCCTTAATTACTCCCTCAGTTTCTTACTCTCTGCTTGCTCTTCATTTTCACTGCTGTCCGGTCAACCCCATTTCACACCTTTAATCTTGTCAAAAATAAGAGTAATTCACCACACATATGATCGGAAATGGCTTATAAACAGAAATCCCTATTTCTGTGCTCAGCATTTGTTTATAGGTTCATAGGTTTATACTAGGTTATCTGCCCTAGGGCATTTATAAGCCTAGCCAGAGTATGTTTGGCTTTCGCCACCCATTTTAAATTAATTTTGCTATGCCCTTTTTTGAGGTTAGTATACTGTGCCTCTGTCTAACAGTGACACAGAAGTGATACCCAGGGTAAACCTACGATCTCCCATCCACTCATCAAGATTCCTCTTGAAGAGAATCAATGAGGGACTCTGCCTAACGTGGACTGGGATTTTATTCCAGAGTGAAGGGAGCCTCTCGGTTATGAATCTGTCCCTCCGACATGTCCTATTTATTTCAGTGCTGAGGTTCAAGTCTCGAGCACGTAGCTTGATGGGATTTGGATTTTCTGAGGTGCAGCATGTCCATTAATTCCGGGTTGGACATGGCTTTATACGTCAGGCACAGATCGCCTCTGAGCAGGCGGTATGCCACTGAGTAGAGCTGGAGTTTCTTAAACCGGGCAGCATATGGCATCTGTTTGTGCCCTATGATCCTCTTGGTGAGGAACTTTTGGGGTCTTTCCAGTTGCTGCAGGTGTCTGGAAAGGTATATCCCAAAAGGGGCATTGTACTCAATTATGGGCCTGATGAAGGATGAGTAAAGATGCACGATGACCTCCCCTGATCTAGATGTGAATCCCTTCATGATTAGGTGGGCTATATAAAATGTTTTTCTAACCACTTTGGCCACGTGGTTGTCAAATGAGAGATTGCTATCAACTTGGGTCCCCAGGTCCCTAATTACTTCTTCTGTACTTAATGGATTACCACCTATGTGGTAATTTGTGGGCACTTTGTTTTTGCCAAAGGGGATGACTATACACATTTTGGCATTTAGCTTGAAGCCATGGCTCTGGCACCAGTTGTCTGTTTCTATGAAGCCCTTTTGGAGGATTCTTGTGTCAGCTGGAGAGTCGATTATGGCACCCAGTTTGCAGTCATCTGCAAACTTGGTCAGCCACAGTCTTTCCATGTTGGCCTGTACCTCCGAGAAATATATACCGAACAAGAGAGGTCCCAGGACTGAGCCTTGTGGGATGCCACTTGTAACTGGTTTGGAGTCTGACATGGCTCCAGCAATTCTAACCATGTGGGTTCTGTCCTTGAGCCAGTTTGCAACCCATCTAGTGACATAAGGGTTTATATTTAAGCTGGTGAGCTTATCTATAATGCCCGAGTGGGGTATTGTATCGAAGGCTTTTGCGAGGTCCAGGTTGGCTGTGTGGACCACCTTCCCCTCGTCAATGGCCTTGGTGATTGTTTCAAAGAAATCGACCAGGTTTAAAAGGCAGGATCTGCCCTTAACAAAGCTGAACTGGATAGGATCCATTGTCTGTAGGTCCCCAATATCTTTATTTATGAGGTCCATGATGATCCTTTCCATAGTTTTGCAGACCAAGCTAGTCAAGCTTATGGGGCGATAGTTTCCAGGATCCGTTGAGGCACCACCTTTGTGGAGAGGGACCACTGTTGCTGTACGCCACTCTTTGGGCACATATCCTGTAGTAAGGCTGAGATTGAACAGTAGTTTTATGTTTGGGTTTAGCTCTTCTTGGAGTTCATGTAGGATGCAGCCAGGGACACCGTATGGCCCCATTGATGCTGTGTTTTTTGCTTTGGAGAGGGCGGCTCTTACCTGAGCATCTGAGATGTCAGGGGGCAGCAGCCTGCTGGGATAGATATTTGCCCTTCTGGTGGGGGGGGGAGTTTGCGCTGAACCTGTCAGCTAGAATGTTGACAATGTCTGTGGGTTCGATGTATTTTGTGTCATTTTGGACTAATTCTGAGCATATCTGGGGATTCCCACCCAGGTTCCTTACATAACTAAAGAAAGCCTTGTGATTATCCTTAGTGTCCTGTGCAATTTTTCTCTCGAAGCTGGCCTTAGACTATTTTATGAGTGCCCGTAGTTTTTTGCTAATACTGATCAGAGATGCCTTCCCTTTTTGGGATTTTGCTCTATCATGTTGTAGCTTCCTCTTTCTATTGTATAGTTTGTTTATGGCTGGTGTCCACCAGACAGGATGTCTGCCTTTGGAGGATTGGGTCTTGGTTTTATTTGGGATTGCATGATCCATGCATTCCTGAAGGTGTTCATAGAATGCATTTATAAAGGATTCTGTGGTCTGGGCCATATTTTCCACAGGCTCGGGGGCTTTGAAGGATTCCACCTCAGTTTTGAGGAGTGTGAAATTTGCTTTAGAGAAGTTTTTCACTGTGGTTTTCTGGGCAGGGGTTGGGGTCGGGATGTGAATATCCAGTGAGATTAGTTTATGGTCTGATCTTACCAGTGAGGGATACACTTCTGGTCTGGAGCATAGAGTCCCCATGTTGGTGATGATCAGGTCCAGTATGTTTTCCTATCTTGTGGGAGTGGTAACAAGTTGTTCCATAGCATTTGAGTTTATAAATTCCAGGAACCTTTGGTCTAGGGTGTTGGAGCTAGAGTAATGCTCCCAGTCTATGTTTGGGTAGCTGAAGTCACCCAATATAATGGTGTTTGGAGAGACCTTCATATTTTCCAGTGTTCTCAGGAAGGTCGAGTGGGGTTCCTGGGTTTGGGAGGGTGATCTGTAGCAGGCTATAAACTGGAAGGCAGTTTTACCCACTGTTAGTTGCACATGGATAGTCTCTGATGCTTTGTGCTGTGCCACCAACCTGGAGGTGTGGGTATCTTTGACAAATATTGATACTCCCCTCCTTTTGTGGTTTGGTCCAGGTTTTGGTGCTGAAAAGCATGGTATGAGGTATAACCTGGTAGTGCTGGGGTGCTCTCGGGAGCCTTGAACCAGGTTTCTGTTACAGCACAGATATCGATGTTCTCCATGCTAAGGAGAGTTTCGAGTCCATGCATCTTGAGGTTTAGACTTCTGGCATTGAGTAGCATTACTCTTAGTTTCTTATCCCTTGTGATACCTATGGAGGTGGGTTTGTCTTTTGAGCCTTGCTTAAAAAAGGCACTATGGGGGAAGCAAGAGCCTTTGCCAATATCCAAAAGCCCAGGGGTAACAGGTGCAAGCCGTCCCTAGTGAAGCATCGTGGCTTGTCGAGCATGTCATCCCAGGCTGACAGGCATTGGATCCCCTTTGAATGACACCAATACTTAAGCCATTTGTTGAAAGTGATCATCTTGTCTTCATATTGTGGCATCATTCTTGGTGAGGGTAAGATGCTACTCAAGGTCAGGGTCATACCGGCCTGGGCTACATGCTCAGAGAGCTCCTCTATGTCTCTTTTCATGTAGTCCAGGGAGGTACATCTCAGGTCATTCACACCAGCATGGACAATGACCGAGTCATATTTGTACTTGCCTTGGAGTGACCTGAGTGCTTGTGTTATGTGGCGGATCCTAGCTCCGACAGGCAGCTCACCGTGACCTTCTCCTTGTTCAGACTGGTGAGCGGGACATCAGTGTGCCTGACGATAGAGTCACCTATTACAAGTGTATCAGGTGTGTTGTTTAGCCTTAAGGGCTGTGACTGTTCGGCACACTGGCTTTGTGAGCTATGTGTTGCACGTGTTTTGTTTTGGGGTAGCAGTTGCTTGGGTGTCTGCTTTGGAGGTCTCTGCTGCTTAGGCAGATTTTTATTTAGAGCCTCCGAGTATGTTTTTGTGTGTTTATGTGTTTGGTTTGCTTTCGTGGTTGGTCTATGTGAGACTGGAATCATAGTGAGTGTGGTTTCCTTCTCCTCCTGACTGGTTACGCCAGTACTGAGTTGAGAGAGCTTAGCCTCCAGTTTGGCTATATGGTTGCATCTCTCACATGTGTTGGAATTTGTTGGGAGGAGGAAAGGGTTGTCTGTGTACACGAGGCAGTTGTAACATTGCCTCAAGATTCCCAGATTCACCAGCTGGACCAGAGAGGAGATTGACAACTGACCTTTGGACATGCTAGAATTGTATTGGGAATTCCTTTATAATTGAAAAACAGGGCCGATGGGGATCAAGGTACTCAAGGGGAGTTTGTGAGGGTGTAGTGCTTTTAATTTTTTAGTGCTGACTTATATAATTGCTTTAGTGAGCAAGTGCCAGGTAACTTAAATGCAATGTGTTACAGGTAACTTAAATGCAAAAATGACAAATAGTAACTTTCTTTCAACTGAAACAAGGAAATAAGTACAGTAAGCAATGCAGATATCACTAGGGATCCACAGAAGCACTGAAAAGCTGCATTTTAGGTGGAATTAGCATTTCAGTAAAATAAGCAAACAAACAACAAGCATACAAACAAAACTAAATTCAGCAGGCCTGGATCTAGTCTATGCTACAGCAAACAAGGTGTACCAATTTCAGTAAGAAACAGTTCAAATATGCAGGCACTATAAGCCTTTAACCAGAAATTCCCAGCTCAGAAGGGTAGAGTCCAGCCTCTCCTCCCACAAGAGTGCAGACCGTGAACCTTCTTAATGTAAAATAACTGGCCTGAAGCCCAAGTGCTTAATCCAAAAGACTTAGAATGATAGCTACACTTTAATCAAGTTACTACCAAGCAGTAATGAATACATTTGAATACTTTAAAGAATGCCTGGATTATTGCGCAAGTTATACAAACAAAGCTAGATTCAGCAGGCCTGGATCTAGTCTATGCTACAGCAAACAAGGTTTACCAATTTCAGTAAGAAACAGTTCAAATATGCAGGCACTATAAGCCTTTAAATAGAAATTCCCAGCTCAGAAGGGCAGAGTCCAGGCTCTCCTCCCACAAGAGTGCAGACCACAAACCATCTTAATGTAAAATAACTGGCCTGAAGTCCAAGTGCTTAAACCAGAATTAATACACTTTTAGAATAACAGACACTGAGCCCTCAATCAGCAGTTCCCAACTTAGAAGGATGTAAGCTACCTGTTCTGCCACTACAGTGCAGACCACAAATCTTCTTAATGTAAAACAACTGGTTTGAAGCCCAAGTGCTTAAACTAAAAGGCTTAGAATGAGTTACACCAAGCAGTAATAAATACAATTGAGTACTATTAAAATGACACAAAAGCAAAATAAAGTAGGAAGAAACACAAATACAGTAAATGCAGATACATTTTTTTTTTGAGTGAGCAAATGAGATGGGCCCAGGAGTTACAGGACAGAGACAAGTGCAAATGCAAGCCTTCAAATCAGAAAGTTGAGAGAGAGAGATGGAAGACCGCCCAAATGGCCAATAACTACAAATTCTGTGCCAGAACCATTCCTTATGTGGTAGACAGGTTACCTAATGCTTACCACTCCCACTGATAAGCTAGAAGGCTTCCCTCCAACATAGAAAGGCTTGGGGGGCTCAGAAGCTTACAAACAGTCCTGGATACAGCAAATCTGTATCTGGAACACTAATTACAGGCAAGGTAGGAAACAGGCTTACAATTTTTTTTTCAGAAAAGTAGCAAAAACAGTAGTAAAAACAATTCACATGCAGTGCAAGCTGGCACACTTGAGTATGTAGCAATATTAGTCCACACACAGTTTGAAAAAATGTAATTACATTAAAAACAACTAAAAGCAAGTGCAGAAAGGGTTTATTAGGTAGAATGCGGTGAAGAGATGCGACTGGGGAAGTGTCCTAGATCAAATCTACAGTGGGGCGGGCACTGCAAAAGCCACCAAATTTAAACTACAACCAAGAACAAGGAGGGGGTGGGGAAGACAGTTTCAACAGAGATGTGAGGAATCACAGTGAAAATTATAAAACCAGAAAAATATATACTGATCTCTGTATATTTGCAGAACAGTAAGACAACAGATATCTAAGCAACAATTTAGCTCTATAATACAGAATAATACAGAAAAATATACTCAGCTGTATATATTTTCAGATAGTCTTGTAAGGCTCTCTCTCAGTGCACAGGTTCCAAATTAAATGCAGGCTGTTATTAACACTTGGCACTGATTATCATAGACTACTACTAGTTCTTGTCATGTGGCAAAAACTCAAAAAATACTTACACATGCACTTATACTTTGCCATTGATCTTACAACTGTGCTTAGCAGCATTGCACTTTGGTAAGGGATTCTGACAGACTGATAGTAATGTCAGTGGCCCCCGTTAGTTGTATATAAATTATGCACTTATTGTATACCTGATATGGGGAGTTCATTTCAATGTACCCTGTGCACTGCTGTATGTAACTGAGGGTGAGATTCTCTAACATTTTCCTTCACAGTGTCGCAGTGTGTTTCATTGAACTGATATAATTACAAACATATATAATTAAGTTTGTATGCTCTTGTACTATCACAAGTTAAATAAAAATTGTTTCTAATTTTATGCCACCCAAGAATCAATTCCACTAGTCTGCCCTTCATTTTTGAACTCTGTATTTCTAAACTACTTATCTGGGTCTCCTTCATATGACTGAAATTTCATTTGATGGAGACCATAATACCGAATTTTCAAAATACTAAAAACTCATTTGACTGAATCTCATTATGCAGAATTGTAAGTCATAGACATGATCTAGGTTTCCCTTCTCCTGTGACTTGCTTGTGATAAAAAGAATTATTGTAACTATAGTGCTGATTGTCAGAATACTGATAGTCATGTAGAAAGTAGTGTTGCAGTGTTTCTAAATGTGGGTATGTCTGTTTACATTTGTATGGGAAGTATCTCAAGTAGTATGGCGAATGTTGTGTGCATTCCCAGCAGTAGTGGCAGCATGTAGACTACTGTAAGACAAGTGAAAGGTATATGCCCTTTTCCCCACTGTAGTGCAATCCTGGAGTTAGTATATATAGTTTGGGGGTATGGGGTGTTGGGGGCATGGCTTCTGTTAAGAGGATACATAAGTAGTTTTTAAATTCTGGAAAGAGTTAGTCATTGGTGTTGTAAGTGTGCATGTCTATGGTTTACAAGTTTGTATTTTGAACTTTAGCACTGTAAGATTTCAGTATTATGAATTTTTAGTCAAGTGAGTTTTCAGTATTTTGAAAATTAGGTATTTTGGTCTCAATCAAATGAAAGTCAGTCAAATGAAATTTCAGTCATGTGAAGTAGACTCACTTATCCACCTTGCTGAACTCTGGCTATGTGCATTGTAAAGAAAATGTCCAGCAAATCCTTGCAACCTGTATATATGTTGCTCTGTTAACAATGTAATAATGCTGTACAGTAGGCAATATATCAGTACACAGTGATCCATTTGTTTTTAATGTGTATAAATGTCATGTCTGTATTTTATTACTGTAACTATGTAACATCTCTGTATCAATTAATATGGAGCTTTTCTCCCTGGGACTCCACTGAAAAAGGACAATTTGTCCAGTCAGACTTTCCTGGTAAACAAATGTAAAATAAATATGTGCAGAGAATTGATGAGTGCAACAGTAATATCATTTCAATGTAAGTCTTGTTATTATCTTGCACACTGTATGCACCTAATAGCAAGTTGTCACTGATGCACACGTAAACACAAGACTTAATAGAAATAATGAAGTGCTCTGGATGTTACCATTCATGAATGCATGGGTGGCACTCGACTATGCAACAGCTGCCACTATCATCTGACAGCTTCCTGTTCAACCCCTCTAACATCAACTTTGTGATTTCTATTCTGCACAATTTGTTACTTGTGAATTTTTACAAATGACAGTCAATTTCATTTTGTAATTTCACCTGTGACAGCATTCCTGTGGAACATGTCAGTTAGTCCATCATGACTTCCTTTCAGTAATATGTATTTAGTATCCCTCTTATACACATCTATACCATTCTCTACCATGACAATTCATGTGAAGTGACACAAGTAACATTTTACAGACATGGACATAAGTCGCTTGAATAACATCTTCCTACTGTCATTGTTGCATGATGCATGGCATTAAACAGCAGTGCAAACAAAACTTAAATACTGTTAATTGAAACTTCATGTCCTATGGTAAAATCTGATCAGACTTTGCCCTTGGGTACATTCATATGCTGTTATTTGTACTAATATACTTAGCTCCATTGGCAAGAGAAAGCTATACTGATATCAGTATAAAGAGACAGATATTAATACAAGTATAACAGACTCAGTTGTTTAACATACTCCTGATGGGATGTTTGAATTATCAGTACTGTATTTTGTGAATTATGTTCAACATGTTGATGGTGTCATGTATTACCTGTTACTCCATACATGTCATACCATCTTCAACATTGTGATTTTGGACCACTGTGATCCGACTTCTACTGTGGTGTCAGCAGCTAGTGCATATTGCTAAAGAGTGTTGATGAGGAAGACAGGGGTTCAAATCTAGCAATAGGTCCCCAATATGAATGTGTAAAACAGCAGCTAGTAACAGGCAAGACTGGCTTACTCAACGAATGTGACATGTACAGTGCATCTTACTGGTAATATTTATTCAGGTAGTAGGTTTTGGTCCCTCAGTTGTTTTGCATCCTTTTAGGGGGCTGTATGCATTCCAACACCATGCTCAGGTTATTCCCTCACCAGTATGATTTCAGAGAACTGTGATATGAATTTATTTGTGATGTCAGCAGCTACTGCACATTGCAGGAGAGCATGAGGAAGGTAGAAGTTCAAATCTGTCACTGTGTACCAAGTATTAATGTGTACAAAAGCAACTTGCAACAGGCAGGACTGGCTTACTCAACAGATGTAATGTACACAATTCTACTTAGTTGAGTGATTAAGTGTTGTACTCCCCTTTAAAGAGGACTATATTCATTTCCACACTCTGATCAAGTTTTCCCTTCAGTTCTGTGCTTTCTGACAACTGTAACATGACTTTCTCAGTGGCATCAGTAGCTAATGCATAGGTGTCGGGAATGTGACTTTGATAAGTAGTTAGTCAAATTCAGCAACATGTACTTTGTTTCAATTTTAAAAGGAATGCAGGAATGTCTCACTAAACAAGGGAAAGGTGTGATATTTATTGATTTTTGATGGGTGGAGGATTTTGATCCCCTAGGTACTGTAGTTTCTAGTAAGCATGAACAGTTCCACAAAGCTAATTTTCTGTGTCTCCCATTACATGAAAGCACACAGGAAAATAGCTCTTAGACAATGGGGAATAGTAAGTCTCATTTCTCATTGTATGGCAAAGACAGCTGAGAATTTGTCTTCAGCCTCATAGTTCTGTTTACCATCATGCTATGGAGCTTAGAATTGGTTGCAGAGGAAAATAATGGTTATACAGGCAAGTGTAGCCATTCATAATAGCAAGCAGAGGCAGATCCAGCACTAAGTGACCTAGGCAGTTGCCTAGGGCCCCATGAAGCATAAGGGGCCCTAAAAAAGCAAAAATTAAAATGTATATATTAAAGTTTTTTTTTTTGGAATTTGGCTTATAATCAGATGATTCTTACTTGTGGCCCATGCACTTGTTTACTTTTTGAAAGTGGTTGCATTGCCCATGCATGCAGTGTGTGTTGTCAGCACATATATTGCTGGTTGGCTTCTTCCACTCTTTTAGGAGTATGGGGGCACATTCCACGACTGGCAATTTTTCCCAGGCATCAGACTAAGCAGGTGGCTTGGTCTGTCCTCCTTCCCCAGCTGACTTTAGTCAGCTCAGCTTCAGATGCAGCAGCAGCAGGTGAAAAATTGCATGTTAAACCATGCTGCTGATTCATTTGATTTACTTTTCATTCCTGAGTTGCACTCCTGCTGCTTTAATGAAAACAAAAAGAGTTCAGTGCCAACCAAGATGCTTTCAGGAAACATTGAAACCTCCACCACCAGCAGCAATTAGCCAAGAGACAGAGTGAGTGTGCACAGCCCAGCCAGAGGAACAGACTGGATTGGTCAATGAGTAAGAAGAAAGAAGACACTACACTACACACACACTAAATAAGTAAGTCACTACCAGTCTACCATCCACAAAATATAAGTAGGGTAGAGTAATGTGGGCTCTGGTCTGGCAATTGGCAAATGGTGTGTGCGTGTGTGTGTGTGTGTGTGTGTGTGTGTGTGTGTGTGTGTGTGTGTGTGTGTGTGTGTGTGTGTGTGTGTGTGTGTGCATGTGTAAGCATGCCTGGTGTCAATACAGCATTCATATTCTGTTATTTTATTTATTTATTTACATTTGTTGACTGGGAGTGTCAAAATATTGGGAGTGACCGGGAGTGTTAAAATATTTATACAGTGAAATTGCTGGGAATCTTTTATAGCACACACCATTCTGCTGCAAGGAACTTAACACATATATTTATTAGTCATGTGGAGGCAAAGTCTCAAGAGTATTTTTCCACCTTCAAGTTTATTTTATTTTTCTTTATACTTTGTTCACAAGTAGATACAGTGAAATAAGTTGGTCAGTGCATAAGGGGGAAAGATGGTATGATGTCAGTGGTAAAGACTAGTAACTGGAGGAATTTCTCAATTATTTTCAGTTTCTACTAGTGATGTACATGCACAACTATTTAGTTTATTAAGGGGAACTTTCCAATAAGGCACTTTTTAATTTTTGTTCTTTTCCTCATAAAATTTGCATTTATCTGGTAAATCACTGAGGACTGAAATCAGTAAATAATGAGTTTCATTGTTTCAGACTTCATATTCTTCAGAAAATATATTCTTAATAAAACAAAAGGTAGTGTGACAGCGGTGAGGTCTGCGGTGGGAGTGACAGATGCATTTAAGGTGGAGGTGGGATTACGTCAAGGATCAGCTCTGAGCCCTTTCTTATTTACAATGGTGATGGACAGGTTGACAGACGAGATCAGACAGGAGTCCCCGTGGACTATGATGTCTGCAAATGACATTGTGATCTGTAGTGAGAGCAGGGATCAGGTGGAGGATACACTGGCGAGATGGAGATATGCTCTAGAGAGAAGAGGAATGAAGGTCAGCAGGACTAAGACAGAATATATGTGTGTGAATGAGCGGGAGGATAGAGGAATGGTGAGGATGCAAGGAGTAGAGGTGGTGAAGGTGGATGAGTTTAAATACTTGGGATCAATAGTTCAGCGTAATGGTGAATGTGAAAGAGAGGTGAAGAAGAGAGTACAGGCAGGATGGAGTGGATGGAGAAGAGTATCAGGAGTGATTTGTGACAGACGAGTACCAGTAAGAGTGAAAGGGAAGGTCTACAAGATGGTAGTGAGACCAGCTATGTTATATGGGTTGGAGACAGTGGCAATGACAAAAAGGCAGGAGTTAGAGCTGGATGTGGCAGAGTTAAAGATGTTAAGATTTGCACTGGGTGTGACGAGGGTGGACAGGATTAGGAATAAGTATATTAGCGAGTCAGCCCATGTTGTAAGGTTTGGAGACAAAGCCAGAGAGGCAAGATTACGTTGGTTTGGACATGTGCTGAGGAGGGATACTGAGTATATTGGGAAAAAGATGCTAAGGATGAAGCTATCAGGTAACAGGAAAAGGGGAAGGCCTAAGATAAGGTTTATGGATGTGGTGAGAGAGGACATGCAGGTGGTTGGTGTGACAGAGCAAGAAGCAGAGAACAGGAAGAAATGGAAACAGATGATCTGCTGTGGCAACCCCTAACGGGAACAGCCGAAAGAAGATGATGATAAAACAAAACCTGTTATTGTAACAACTTTGTAAATATATAAATGCAATATTTAAAATGTATCCCTATTTTTGGGCCTTTGTATCCCCATATTTTAGGCTTTGTCCTGATTTCTTGTGCAGTTATGCTAAGAGAATGAGGGGGTATCATATACCTGTCTCGGCTATCAAGGTTTGGACAGAATGTTCAGATTTTTGGCCCATATTTTTGGCCTATATTCCTCATAACTGCCAAATCACTGAGGATATAATATTAATAAATAATAACGTAATGATTTTGAGTTTCAGTCTTTTTTCTATCCTTCAGAAAATGCATGCCAACAACACAATTCCTGTAGCCTTTTGTAACAAGTTTTAACAGAGCAATATTTAAAATGTGCCCTTATTTTTGGGACTTTGTCCTCCCCCACACATTATTTTACACTTTGCCCAGACTTCTTGTGCTAAGGGTTGAGAGGCATATAGTAATGCTGTGTAGAAGAACAATAATAGTTTTTTATACTCCTTAAAATTCTGCCACATTACGCAAATCAGGATAATAGTTGTCCCTCTTAATCGCTCCTAAAGTGTTTCTTTATTGCTTTCTTTCTTTTTTTTTTTTTTTTTTTGAGAAAATGTGGTGAATTAATTTGCACTTAATAAATAATGACAATAACTAGTTATAGACTTCAGAAAATGTGTATGAATTCAATTTTCTTATTTTGTCTCAAGTTGATAGTACTAATATTTTAAAAGTGTCCCTGATTGTCCCTGATTATTTCTTTTTTTTTCCATAATAAATCTTTATTGCTATATTATTTTCATGCAAAATTAAAAACAAGAACAACATTTTTAGAAAAAAAAAGCAAAAAACTACTAATATCAGTAACCATCACACCAAACAAATATACAATATTTACAAGAATGCTTCCATGTAAAACATTAAGAATAGAGGAAAAACAAAAAAGTAATTAATAACATTTCCAGTAATATACAGTTTGAATACAAAATTCTCTCCAAACATATAAATAAATGTGAATACCTTAAAGTTAAAAGTATTATGCTAATATAATATTAAATATCTGTTCCCAAATTTTTGGGTTATTAATATTTTTATTATGCGGACTTAGAAGTAATTTATGAGCTAATTTATGCCTTGTTGCCAAAACTCTAAAGTTCTCCCAAGATGTTTTAGATGGGTCTAACCAATTAGTGGCTATATAAAGCTTCATTAATAAAAAATATTAATATATATAGTACTTTGTGATCTAGGGAGTTCTTTCAGGGGAATATGTAAAATCGTAAATTTCCATGACAATGTTGTACTTTGGCAACCCATCTTCTGAAGTTGAATCTTAAGGGAATTCCAAAGCTTGTATATGCATTTACAGCTCCAGAACATATGAAGAAGATCAGCCGGTTGATTTTTACAATATGGACAGGTTGGAGAGTTTTTGGAATTAAATTTATGCAGGGTAAGGCGTGTATAATATGCATTATTCCATATCATCATCTGGGTATATATCAATTTTTGAAGAGAAGTAGATTTGATAGTCAAGTCAATTGTTTTTAACATATTACTTTTGTCTGTCACTAAAATTTTCTCTTCCCAATAGTTTGATAACAAAATTTTATCATGAAATTTAAATTCTTTAATTAATTTATTTGTTGTTGTTATATATTTAATATCCTGTTGGAGAGCTTGCCACAAATCAGAGCATTTATTCACATTCTCATCTTCAGGTTTAAAATTTGTAAAGTAGATTATAGCAAGTTCTCGAATTTGTCTCAAAATAACAAGATAATTTTTAGGTAGGTTAAATTCTCGTCTTATTTGATTGGCCGACCGGTCAAGATATTTATATATATATCAATCAAAGTTAAATTAACTATTAATGGAAACTTTTTAAGATCAATTAATTGATTATTCAATTTTAAATTAAGATTCCTATGAAAGGGTTGAAAAAACATCATATGCTGAACCAGATCCAAAGATTGAAATAAATCTTGTATAGATAATATGTCTGTTTTAAGGTGTTCAATAATCCCATATATTTTCAAAGTATCTTTACCTAAAAAGGGTATTGCTTTAGGATTAATATTTAACTTTAAAATATATTTATAATTCAAAATCACCCAAGTTGGTGTCCACTTAGTACTAGTTATATCATAGTTGGCAATTCTTAGAATTCTATTAGAGTTCACGATTAGATAATACAATTCAAAATTAGGCAACTCCAGTCCTCCTCTATTTTTTGGGGTCATTAATTTATCATAAGATATCCTGTTTTTTTTTGGTTCCCAAATGAATTTAGCCAATTCTTTATGGATTTGTTTAAAAAATGTCTTCGAAAGTATTAATTGGGCTGACCTAAAAATATATAGTAATCGTGGTAACACATTCATTTTAACAATTGAAACTTTTGCTAGTACTGGCAGTCGTAAATTTTTCCACCTCCCAAAATCAGAAATTATTTGGTCCCAAATTGTTTTAATGTTATTATTGTAGAAGTATTTATTATCTGTAGAAAACTCAATACCTAAGTATTTAATATTTTCTTTAAATGTTACTTGCCCAACCAAAGGCAATAACGAAAAAGGTTTAGGTGTCCTTAAAGGAAAGATATTGTTTTTTTTTTCAAGTTAATTTTGTAGTTAGAGACTTCTGAAAATCATTAACAGCCTTCAATAATTTTTCAGTGTCTGATATTGGAGATGCACAATAAATGTTAAGATCATCAGCAAAAGCTGCCATTAATATTTTGGTTCCATAAATTATTGGGACATTATGATAGATGTTCTGCTTAATATATAAGAACAGGGGTTCAAGATAAAGATTAAATAATAAAGGGGACAAAGGGCAGCCCTGGCGTGTTCCAGTCTTAATCTGTATTCTTTTGGAGAAGCTTCTATTAATGTACAGTGTAGTATAGGGATTACTATATAATATTTGCAACATTTGAACAAATTCATGGGATATATTAAAATAAGGTAAAAGATCAAACAAAAAATTTGTATCAACCCTGTCAAAGGCCTTCTGTGCATCAATTATAAGGGCATAGACATTAAGATTATTTTGTTTAGCATGCATTATCAAAGTATGTAATGTAAGTGTATTGTCACTGGTTTGTCTACCTGCCATAAATCCAGCCTTTTCTTTGGATATTATATGAGTCATGATTTTCTTCAGTCTAGATGCTATAATAGAGGTTAGAATTTTCATGTCTACATTTATTAATGATATCGGTCTATAATTATCGGGGTTTTGGGGATCTGAATTGGCTTTATGTATAAAAATAGTTTTTGAAGCGTTAAGATGAGGATCATTAATAGTATTCCTAATTATCTAGTTAAATACAACTGAAAGTATCTTACCGAAAATATCTGCAAACCTTTTATAAAACTCCACTGTCAACCCATCAGGACCTGGTGATTTGTGTGATGTCATATGTTGGATTATATATATTATTTCTTCTTCGGATATCGGTTTAACTAAATCATTTTGAATATCCTCTCCTATTTTTGGAAACTTAATTGATTGTAAAAATTGTTCATAAATTCTATGCGAGGTCATATCCTTTTGCCCATCATAAATTTTTGTATCTATTTTCTCAAAAATATTAATGATATCCTCTGTTTTAGAATATATTTTATTATTAAATTGTATTTCCTAAATTTGTACTGTTGTTTTCGATTGATTAATGATCCTAGCTAATGCTCTCGATGATGTTTGAACGTGATTAGCGTACCTCGCTAACGTCTTATATTCTTGGAATGTTAATCTACTATTTTGTATTAAGAAGAGATCCTTTTGACATTTAAATAGTTCTTTCTCTGTTTGTTCATTAAAATTCTGAATCAGTTCTTGATCCAATAATGTAATTTTCGTTTCTAAGTTTTGAATATCTTTGTTTAGTATTTTTTTATAATAAGAGGCTTTTTGCAAAAGGATCCCTCTTATTTGTTTTTTAACTTTTGCCCATTCAATATCTGGGGCACATTGTTGTTTCTTTAGACCAACCAGTAAGTCTTTAAGGTACTTTGTAATTTCCTGTATTATTTCTTCCTTATTCAGCAGATTTGGGTTAAGAGACCAATTATAACCTCTTTGTCGCAAGGTATCCTTTTTCTCCTTAGCAAAACTCAGCGAAATTTTCGATTGATCTGATAAATACCGTGCATGTATAACAACTATAGGTTCTAAATTAATCAATGTTCTTGAAATCGAGAAGAAATCTATTCTGGACCACATTTTATGACATGGGGAATAAAATGTAAAATTATTTGTACTATTAACATTGTTCAAATAGTGAAAAGGGTCATATAGTTGAAAGTCTTCTTTAATATCATTCAGTGCTAATACAGCATGCTTATTAAATGCTTTGTGTGACCAAGATCTATCCAACTTTGGATTTTGGTAAGCATTCCAATCACCTCCAACAATTACATAGTGTCTATCAAATTGTGTTAAAATTGAGTACAGTGATGTTATGAATATTTGTTGATCATTACAGGGCGCATAAATATTTAAAAGTAAAATAGGTTTATCAAATAGGGTAAATGCCAGAATAACATAGCACCATCGTCCATCTTTATCTGAATTAGAGTCTAAAATGTTCTCCTTATATTGATCTTTAATAATTATAGCTACCCCAGCACTATTTGACTTACCTTCCGATGCTACTACTTCTCGGATCCACTTCTTTTTTTTTTATATCAACCCATTGATCATTTATTAAATGCATTTCTTGCAGTAAAACAAACCATGCCTTAGCCTGCAACAATACATGTAACAATAGTTTCCTCTTCTTTAAGCTCTGGAGCCCTTTAACGTTCCATGAGTCTAATTCCCACATTTCCAAGGTTGGCTGTACAATGAAGGTTTTGGAGAGAAAACATTAAAGAAAAAAAAAATAAAGTATATTCAAAACCATACATGGTCTGGAAGCAATCCATATATCCCGTCCTAAACCAGTGCTTACCCACTCTAACCCCGGACCAGGACATATATAGGTCTTGTATAACATAGAATAACAGAAGGTTTAAGAAAAGAAACAAATATGAAAACATCACATTATAAAATTTCAAACATGTTCCACAGTTAAGACCTATATAATCTAACTTAACTTCGACAAAGTCTAAACTAAACATTCCCTAACAAGCACTGCAATGATCTACATCTCCTTGGTTAACTATATTTAAACAAATCAAATTGAAAATACAATATTACACCACATATAAAAAACAAATCGAAAAAAGGAAGTTTTAGTATTTGGATTAGCTATCTATAGATAAACCGCATGCATAGAGACAAAAAAAAAAAAACCCATACTAAAATATAACCCTATGTTAAAATAAGTATACAGCTAAGTACAGATATCCCTGGTTATGAACCCACACTATCATAGTTTTGTACTAAAGCAAACTACTAACTAACTAATATAATATAAATTATCACCTCTACACAGTACATTATAGACTATAATGGCAAGTATATTTATGCAAACATTACTAAATCCCGGCACCCTCTCTAAATAATATAACTACAAAATTCTACATAAACATGTATAAGGGAAGTAAATAAAATATTCCTTTGTGCTTACTTTACCATACAACAGTGTTATTTTAATGTTAAATGAGCAAAAAGATGTTTAAAACATTTCCCTTCGGTTTCCCAAGCCTGGAAACCCTGTGAAATATTCGCGACGGGGGACCGCTTTAACAGACGGACTCCCGGAAGTGTCACAGTGAAATCTGCACCCACTACAGCATTTTAGGCACTTCCTGTCTTCCTCCTTGTCAAAAACACTTCGTAGAAGCCATAAAACGATGGGAAACGAACACAGCTAATCAAGATAAGCAAAAACAAACAGTTTTATTACTCTGGAAGAGGCCTAAAGCTTTACAAATGCAAACAAAGGATTACCCAGTCCTCGAAGCACAGTAAACAATGGATCCAACCTCAGCAGCATGCCAGTCTCAACGAAAGTTCAATTTAAGTCTCTGATACAGGTAAAGCCTTGAAAACCTTAAGAAACAGATTTCTTGCCTCATTTTTGGTGGAAATAGCATGTTTAGTCCCATCCATTGTAAATATAAGCATATAAGGGTATTTCATTTGAAACTTAATTTGTTTGTCAATAAGAAATTTGCAGTATGGAGACAAAGCCTGTCTAGCTTGTCTTACCTGTGTAGGTAAATCCTGTGTCAGGGATATTTTATTATTTTTCCACATGATATAGCCTCCAGTTTGTTTTACAGTAGTAAGTATTCTGCTTACATCTTGATAGTTAAACATTTTAACATATACAGGTCTAGGAAAGTTAGATGCTTGTGACTCTCTCAAAGCTCTGTGCGCTCTTTCAATAATAATTTGTTTCACCCCATCAGAGTCATTTAGAAGCACTGCAAATATTTGTAATATGGATGGAATTAATTCATTATACTGAATAGATTCTGGAATCCCTCTGATAATAATGTTATTTCTCCTGGATCTTGCTTCTAAGTCTGCAAGCTTGTTTTGCATAGCCTGTATATCCACATCATGTAGATTAGTTTTTTTTTCAAGTAAAGTTAATTTATCCTCATTTTCAGAAATTCGAGCTTCCGTCTTATCCATTCTCTCCAGCAACTGAGTACATGAGTTTCCAAATGTTTGTATTTGACAAGTCAGTTCTTTCAGAGCTTCTTGTATGGGTAGCAGAGCATTTCTGATATCTTCCATGTTTAATGGTTGTTCAGATTTAGGTTTAGCCCTGGTTTCTGTTGTTCCTGTATTTTAGTAATTTTTTGTCTTTTAGAAATCATATCTTTTTCAGGTGACTGTAATTCCAAAAGTTTTGTTTTAGTAGTGGTTATATCCATGTTTTTTTCCTCTTTTGACATCTTATTAGAACACAAAGACTTGCAGTATAGAAAGCACACGGTTCCTTTGTTTACTTCTCTCTGCAGAGCCAGCTAATCTGTTGTAATCCAGTGAAATATATTCCTTTTTTCCAGTTTTTCTTCTTAGTACTGGATAGTTAAGTGTAGTTGAAGTTATTTTATCGAAGATTTGATGTTAAAAGCTTTGTAGTATCAACTCAGGGTTTAGTTTTCCTCAGGTTAAGTAGAGAGCTGCAGTTCAGCAGTGCTTACAGAACGGCAGTCATCTTTGACTCCCGTCCCTGATTATTTCTGATAATTGGCTGCTGACTTTTGGGGGAAAGGAGGTGATTTACACTAAATAATGACATAAAGACATGACACTATTACAGTTAAAGACTTCTTTTACTTCAGAAAATATATATTGATTCACTTTTCTTATTTTGTCAGTGTCTCAATAGTACTAATATTTTAAGTGTTCATGATTGTCCTTAATTATTTCTGGATTTGCCCCTGATTTTCTGAGAGCTATTAGTGGTGACTAGCTGATGACTTTTGGAGAAAAGGTGGTTTATGAATTATGCTCCATAATGACACTAGTGCAGTTATAAACTTATGTACAAATGTACATTGGTTCACTTTTCTTATTCTGTGAGTGTCTCTCAAGTTAATGGCAGTCATATTTTAAGTGTCTCTGATTGTCTAGACTGGTCCCTAATTATTTCTGGATTTGTCCCTGATTTGTTGAGAGTTACAGATGGTGGGTTGCTGACAACTTTTGGAGAAAAGGTGATGAATGAATTACATTCAGTAATGGCACTAGTATAGTTATCAACTTCTTTTACTTCAGAAAATGTATACTGACTCATTTTTCTTATTCCATCAGTGTCTCATGTTAAGAGTACTAATATTTTAAGAGTGTTCATGACTGGTCATATTATTTCTGGTGACTGGCTGATGACTTTTTGGGAAAAGGTGGTGAATTACAGTAAATAATGGCATGGCACTATTAGAGCTATAGACTTCTTTTACTTCAGAAAATGTACATTGGTTCACTTTTCTTATTCTGTCAGTGTCTCAGGTTAACAGTAGTAATATTTTAAGTGTCCATTATTGTCCGGACCAGTCCATAATTATTTCAGGATTTTGGCTGCTTTTCAATACAAAAAGCAAAGCTGAAAATTAAAATAGGAATTGCAGTGGACTGGTACTCAGGGGAGTGTGCGTGCGCATGTGCGCGAGGCACACACACACACTGTAAACAGGTATGCAGTCACACAAACATACACATACACTCATAAACATATACATATACATACGTATGCAGCTACTATAAAAAACAGGATTTTAGAGAGCATTTGTTTTTTTCACTGGCTGGTACAGTGTTTTGCTTTCCATCTGAAGGCTTTTAAAATGACCAGGTTGAAAGCAAATGATTAGTAATATGGTTTGCTAAGAGGGAGGAAATTCAGCTCAGTAGCTATCCTAGACCAATTTGACCATTATATTTGTGTGAAACTTTCAAAGTCAAAGGTTGTATATACCTCTCTTCTGAGACTGTATGTTTGCACTTTGTACCAAAGTACCTTATTAGAAGTCCCTGACATTTTTATTGCATACTACCTTTGAAGAGTTGGCATAAGGCCAGTTTATGTGCTCAATCACTACAGTAAAAAACAGATGTGTTAGGAAAAGGCAAAAATGTGTGACATTGATTAACTAGTAATCATTAATGTGCAATGACCAGGTGCCAGCATGCCTAGCCAGGCACAGGGCAGATAAGCTGTTATTCTCTCTATGGAAGAAGAATATGGAGATATTAAGGAATACAAAGCACCAGTTTGGTGAATGCATTTAATGAAGGAAATCGTGAGGAAGGAAATGTCATTGTGGAATATGATGTCAAGCCATTATCTGTAAAAGAAGTAAACATCGGTGCTTTACAATGCCCAGTACATTCTTTTCCAAGACACTTTGTAAAAGTGGTGCCTAAAGTGATTTGATGTAAAATGTGAGAGGTGTGGTGCATACAGGTAATAAATATAATTATCTTAAGTATATGTATGTATACATGTAGATTAAGTATTTGTATTTAAACCTGAAATATATGTATACATTGGCTACAGTGGGACACATAGTTCTACAATATAATGCCAGTACATGTTATGCAAAGTGTTTACTTTGAGTTTGCAAGACCTTTTCTGAATGTTGGGGGATATTAAGATTTAATCATTAGAATGGAAGCACATAAAATTATGAAGCGTGTGTCATTTGCAGTATATACCCTGCATATGTCATTTTGCAACCTGACCCTGCATATCTTATTTTGTGACCTAGACACACTGTGTAGAAAATGCAATTTTTGTTATGGTGAAATGTGGAAAACACTTCTGAGTATAAGGGTGAATGGCAGACTGTATGAACACAAAACTGTGCAGAAGGAAGCAGCCAGGAGAGACTGCATATCTGTTGAAAACATGGCAGAGTTTTGTGAAGTCATCTGTTACCACTGTTGCATTCATTATGCTTGACTGGGACTATTTTTAGAAGGTCATATTCTGGATGCAGAGTAAACAGAACTGGAACCTTACATTTTAGAAGCTAATGAGATGAACTGTAACAAAAATCCAGGCATGATATTGTGTTCTGATTGCCCATAAGTAGGGCTGAGTTGCTTATGGTGAATAGTTTTAATTGTGCATGTTAACCAGTGACGAATAACCTAATTTCCTCATAAATGTCTTAAGTTTTGATTTAAAAATTTTTACTGCTGAAATGCACTTTGGGATATATACTTCACCTCTTATTTTATTTATAGGAGCAGATACATAGTGGTAATAGGAATCTGCTGCATTATGTAGCACAGGAGCATAGACACAACAAAAGATCCCATACTTTGAAGTACACGTCCATAATGTATAAGCTTGCATCTAGAGTTGCTAACAGGAAGAAGAAGAGAGAAAAGGAAATGGAGGCCTAAAAACAGATAATATCCATGCAGTCTCTTCAGTGTCCAAAGTCTTTAATATGTTCCACTGAGCATGAGCTATAGCGAGAGTCTGATGAATTGGCAAAAATGCTCAACACACTCAGATTTATAATCCATTCCTGTTCTTTCTTGTTTAATAATTTTTGCCACAATGATCAATGAAATATTTTAGTTTGCCAATTCATAAGGACAAAGAACTTTGAATTAGAAAGTTTCTGAGAAGGTTTAAATTGTGTTTACATAGTGCACTATCATCTTTATGACAGTAAATATCACTTAAATGCAGTGATATATATTATTTCTACTGTCATTTAGTTTTCTCAACACAAAGTGTGTTGCTAGTGCATATAGCTAACTATACAACCCATTCAGTACTACTAGTTATTAAATGTAGTATTTCAAATGTTTTACATGTGTTAACACAAGTACTTATTTTCACAAAAAATATGTACAAATGGTACAGTTCCCACATGGAAAACAGCCACATGGTCTGTCTTCAAATTTAACATGCACATGAGGGCTGAAATGATTTTTAAAGGATAACACAATCTGTCTATTATTCCAGCAACTTTTGTAAGAATATTTCCATTCTTCAGGTAAAAGTGACTTATAAAATCTATCCTGTGTTTACAAATGCCAACATTTCTGTATGGTAGATATAATTTCAACAGTGATAGACACACATATTATTGTAATAAGTCTGCTTATTAGATTCATGGTACTCTAATAAATTTGATCTAGATATATTTTTAATTTAGTTAAGTTTTATTCTCACTAAGTGTGAATCATAACATTTAGTCCAAATCTGACAGTGAGAGAATTTGCTGCATCTTCAAATAAGGATTATAGTCAATAATGATTGCATTATTTTAGCCTGCATGCATACGCACAGTATACTGGCAACAGCCTGACGGTGGCTGTTAGTGGTGCGCTGCGCTGACTTGCAAGTAATTCTGATGCTTGCAGGACATATATTATAAGCAATACTCTAAATCAATTAGAATGTAAAACAGTCTACACAGATTAAGCTCTCTGTGTATACATGATGTACTGCTATAAAATGTGGTGTGAAGATTGCACTGCCAACCTATAGACATATTCTAAAAAAGAATGTCACAAAAAGTGATTTGTACTGCAGTTTTCTGACATAAAAATGGTGTGCAATTAATTGTGTGGTTTCCCCTTGAATTGCATGCAGTAAGGCAATTACACAGCTGAGCTAATCACAGAATCAGTTTGGTGTGCAAAGTATGTTATGACCTGTGTACTTGTAGTAGTGAGCATATCAAAAGTCTGTGTTCATCCATTATGGTACAGGTAGGTGGTAGAGGTCTAGAATACTTAATGGGCAGGTAGTGTTAGGGTATGTGTGTGTGTGTGTGTGTGTGTGTGTGTGTGTGTGTGTGTGTGTGTGTGTGTGTGTGTGTGTGTGTGTGTGATATTGCACGTGTGAGTGTATGTTTGAGTGTGTCTCTGCCTGGAAGGTAAAACAGGGAAGGTACTGAGATGTGTTAGGTTAGGGGGGTGAGAGCGAGCATGTGTGTGTGTGTGTGTGTGTGTGTGTGTGTGTGTGTGTGTGTGTGTGTGTGTGTGTGTGTGTGTGTGTGTGTGTCTGTGTATGTGTGTGTGTGTGTGTGTGTGTGTGTGTGTGTGTGTGTGTGTGTGTGTGTGTGTGTGTGTGTGTGTGTGTGTGTGTGAGCTATTCGTTTGAGTGTGTCTCTGCCTGGAAGGTAAAACAGGGAAGTTAGTGAGATGTGTTAGGTTAGGTGAGTGAGAGCGAGCATGTGTGAGTGTGTGTGTGTGTGTGTGTGTGTGTGTGTGTGTGTGTGTGTGTGTGTGTGTGTGTGTGTGTGTGTGTGTGGGATGGGGTGGTGGTCATACTTCCACACATCCCTAAACTAATGAGCAAAAGCTGCAGCATTATGTTAGGAGGACAACTAGTCAACAGGAAATAGCTCTGAAAATGTGAGAAAGGAGAAACGCTAGCCAGCAAGGAGTCTTAATGGCATGTACTCACAGCATGGAATGAGGAAAAAAACCTAGAGTGGGGAGACACTTGTCACTATGGATACCATAAGTAGAGTTCCTTAAAGGTACTAAGACGATTTCAACATTGTACCCTCCCACTGAGGATGTTCATCCTCTACACCATCACTAGAGACCAGACATGTAACATAAAAATATGTAAGACTAGGTAAAGTAAACTGTAACCTAGAAAGGGGGTTTCAAGCCTTGCATCCTTACCACAGGAAACATCAGCATTAACTCACTGTTAACTAACGAATAGCATCAATACCTGAACTATTTTCACTATCATATATGGAGAACTTCAGGCATTTTTTAATGCCTGCATCAATTCATGAGTTACAAAGGAAAGGGACAGGAAACATAAAGCATACCTTTCAGCCTTTTAGTACAATACATCTAGACAAAGCCAAAATTAATGGTGGGGCAAAGACACACATTCTAGGATGGGGTTTTAATTATTCTTCCTACAAACTTAGAAAATCACTAGTATAATACCTTTTGTACTGCCATGCATTTACTGAAGGCTACAAAGTGTGAAACTGTCACGTCTGGCCTTAATGACTGATTGTAATCATCCACGATTTACCAGGGGAGAAAAATGTAAACACTGGGAAGGTTCTAACAACACACTGACTGGTATGCGATGTGTGAGTGTGTGTGTGTGTGTGTGTGTGTGTGTGTGTGTGTGTGTGTGTGTGTGTGTGTGTGTGTGTGTGTGCACTTTTTGTATTTGGATATGTGTACTGTGTGTGTGAGAGAGTGAATGAGAGTGGTGCCTGTGCTAGCATGCTTAAGATTCCATTGTTAACTCTGTTGCACTGTTGATTTGCACTTGCAGTAGTTAACTCATTAACACCTATGATCTGTGGATTGTCACATCTCTAACAACTTATATACATCCTTACATTCCAAACCATTTTGTGAATGATAAATCTGAAAAGAATAAGCTAAGCAAATATAAATATGTTATGAAATGCAATTACTATTAGACAGATACAAATAGGACAGCTATCAATAAATAGCATTTTTTACAATGATTATTATCAGTATAGTAGCATTTAACAATATATTCAGAATCACAATTGTATCTTTCGCTTAAGATTAGCAAACAACTGCTCTTGTTTAAAGAAATATACATGTAGCGTAAGACCACTTTTGTTCAGCTTGACTTTAGTTTTCACATATCAGCAAGTTATTCATTTCTGAGTCTGTTTATTGAAATATTTACAGAAATATGAACAAATGTGCTTGTTTGCTTAATAAACAATATAAATGAAACTATCTCTCAGGATATACATCTTACAGGCAAATAGCAATGACATCTTTCTTCAGCATCATTTAAGGTCTCATCTGATTCCATACAATTATTCATAATTTACTTGTTTTGCAAAATATTAATGCACATATGGAATAACCACATATATCCATAATTATCAGCAAACAACTAGCAATATCTCTAGTACAGAGCATTGCACATGGACAGTGACAATGCATTTTTTATCTCTCATCGTGACATTTCCGACCATGCCCCTCAGTAACATGTAAATGTCTCAGTTATGGGAATATGAATATAAATATAAAAATATGAAAAACAAACGACAAATGGTAATTGATATCTCTAATGCAAAATACCCTAGATTAACAGCCCTAGTGTAATTTGTTTGTACAATTTGGCCTTTCATATGCTACCTATTAATTGGAAAATCACTTAGTTACAGAATATGGCCCTCCCCGAAAAAAAAAAAATGTCAGGACACTATAAGAAACTATGTCCGTAAAATGGACGTATACATAGAGTTGCTATAGGAGTGACTGAGTTAACAGTGATTCAGAGATATGCAAATTAACTGATAATGAGGTTGTTCCGCCAGGATTCAACTGCTGTAAAGGACTGTTGAGTTTTTGAGAGTAGTTATGGTAGTGATTGAGCAGTGCAGATTATGGTGGAATCATCAGCATATTGAATCAGGGTCCCAGGGTGAGAGGCAGTGTGAAGGTTGTTTGTGAAAATGTTAAATAGCAGGGGTCCTAGAATGGAGCCTTTGGGGACTCCAGAAGGGTTGTGGAGAAAGGGTGAGAGTTTGTTGGACCATTTCGCTGCTTGTTTACAATCCTTGAGGTAGCTCTGAAACCATTTTACTGTGTTATGTGAGAAGCCTAAGTTAGACAGTGTGTTCAAAAGTAATGGGTGAGACACTGTGTCAAAGGCTTTAGAGATATCAAGGAATACTGAGGCTGTATACCATCCTGTGTCTCTGGCCTTGTTCACGGTGTCTGTAAAAGATAATTGGGCTGTAGCTGTGCTCTGGCTAGGACAGAAGCCATGTTGGGTTTTTATTGAAAGATTGTTTTGCAATAGATATTGCATTACCTGCTGATGGATAACTCTCTTAAGAATTTTGGATATGGGTGACAAAAGGACGAAAATTGGATGGATCAAAAGAGTTGCCTAATTTGTGGATGGGGGTGATGTGAGATTGTTTCCATATGGCACGTACTTCTGATTCAGATAAAGACCTATTTATAAGGATACTGATTGGGTAGGCAACTGAGTTAGCAGCCAGTTTGAGGTAGTATGGGGGGAGATTGTCAGCTGAAGTAGAGCAGGGTTTTAGTTTTTGTAGCAATTTCTTAATGGTGTCAGTGGATATGGCCTGAAATGAAAATGAGTTTGTATGACATTTTCTTGAGTAGGGGGGTTAGTAATGACAGGGTTAGAAGTAGTTGATGGCCTGGGGTCAGTGTCTGAATAGGTTGAAGGGTGGGGGGTTCCAGCATTAGGGGTGTTAGTAGTCTGAAACTGAGTTTATGAAGTGCTTTTTTAAATGTTTTTGGCTATTTGTGATGGAGAGGTATCAGGTGATAACGTGTGCTCTCCATTTCTTCCAGAGTTAAGTAGAGAAGATATGGAGTGCTAAAATTTGCTGGGGTTGATTTTACACTGGACTTGAAGCTGGGAATAATATGAATTCTTATCTCTGTTGATTAGTTTTGTTACTTTGTTACATAGTGTTTTGAAATTAACACGATTTTGTTCATTTTTGTTTTATTTCCAGGTTGACCAGGCTAGGTCCCATTGCTTCATTGGGCATTTACATTCCTTAGAGAGCCATGTTGATGTGTTCTTTTTGATTGTTTTAGTATGAATGGGAGCTAGTGTATTAAGTATGTGAAGGAAGGTGTTATTAAAGTATAGTACAGCATCATTAAGGGGTAGTTGCTTAAGGGGTGTCCAGTCTATTTCCTGTAGGAGATTGCTGAATTTATGCTGACAAAAATTAATTGAGTTCCTAACTGATTTTATAGTGTGTACTCTTAGTTGTTGGGAGTTTGTTCTAAGGGAGTAAGCTGGTAGATGATCATTCAGGGAGCTAGGTAGTGAACCAGAAAAGGGGTAATTGGCAAGGTGGGATACTAGGATCCAGTCTAGGGTGGATTGGCAGGCAAGATATTTGCTGTATCTTGTTGGAGCATTGATAAGCTAAGAAAAAACATGCAGATTTATACTATTTGTGGGGTAGTTGGAAGCTAGGGTTTGACAATCTATATTTATATCTCCTAAGATTATTGTTTCAAGGTTTATTGTTTGGGATGTCCAGGATAAATATTTTTCAACACTGGTATATTGTTACCTGGTGGGATATATATTACTATTATGCAAATTAGTTTTGATATATTGAGGTTCAAAAAGGAGATAAGTACCTCAGCATTGGAAAAGATGGGTATATTACTGGTATAGGGTGTGATGTTGAGTGCAGAGGGATATAGAAGTGCTATCCCCCCTCCCCTTTTTTTTAGATGTATCTCTTCTGGTTATTGCAAAGTTTGGAAGTATTATTTCTAAGTTTTTTACATTGGGATGTAGCCAAGTTTCAGTAAGGGCTAGTATGTCAGGTTTATTTTGATCAGTCCAGGCATGCAGTGGGGCTATTTTATTACATATACGTCTAAGGTTAAATGCAAGTATGTTTACATTTTTGGGGTTACTCTTGTGGTTAGGAGTAGAGGGTGTGCCAGGGTTAGGATATATGTCTCCACATTTGAGTAGATGGGTAATGAGGAATGTGTACCATGGCAAGTGTTTTTTTTATTCCTAGGTGAGAGTACTGGTGTTGTGTGGTTTCATAGGAGGTGAGGAGGCCAGTTTGTGGCTTGAATAGAATGGGAGGGTATAAATGAAAAGCTGGGAGGAGATGTGTGACAGGCTGTGTTGTTTATTGGGGAGAGGTTTAGAGGAGGTTGTTAATGTGTACTGGTGCGTGGGGGGATATGTGAGAAGCCATGTTGTTTACTGGGGAGAGGGTTAGAGGAGGTTGTTGATGTGTATTGGTGTGTGTGGGGTATGCAAAGATACAGCTGTAGTGAGGTTGGGAATTAAGAGTAAAGAGGCCAGGCAAGTTAGGAGGAGCATGTCAACTGTGATACTGGGTTTAACAATAGTAACAGTGGAATGCGTGTGTTTGAATGTAGTACAGGTGTAAATAAAGATTGTTATCATGTGATATGTGTGCAGCTGAAGGTAAGGTTGGGATGTTTTGACTTCAGAGTGGGGTTTGATAATGTGGTTAGGTGTTTTATGTTGCAGTTTGTGATAAGGATGGGTGGGATTGATGTGATTGGTCAGTGGTAAACTTATGGTGCAATGCTAGTTTGTGTGTATAGGTGGTAAGCCTGGAGTTACTTTAAAATAGTTTGAGGTGGTGATTGTATTGTGATGGTAGAGTAGAGTAAGATGCAAAAATGTATAGTAGTGGGCATATGAGTTCAAGGGCATGGCTGTAAGGGAGAGCAGATACGTTTGGCTAAATAAAAGAAAGTAAGTTGTGCATGAAATGTGGGTGTGGACAAGTTTGGGTTGTATGTAATTGGATCATAGGAATGAGGGGGAGTGGTTCACTTAGGATAACAGTAGGGGTGCTGTGGGAGGGTGGGATATGGAGGAAGGGCAGGGGAGTGGAGTGACTGGAGCAAATGGTGCGGGAAGAACCCCCCCCCCAGATGGTTTACCAACATAAACAAACAATCAGTGAGGTAGGATACAAAAGACAAGTTGTCTGAACTCTAAATACTTGTCTCAAGTCACTGCATCTAATTTTATATTTATGGGCTTTTCAATGTCTTTCCAGGGATATATTACACTGATAAGAGTGAAATATGCTGAAGTGTTAATGTAGCTTCACCTTCAGCAGTAAAAAGGCCCATGAGTGTGTGGGAATGAGTGTGGGGTAGGGGTATCCTTCCAGTAGATTCAAAACTACATAACAATGCAAACAAGACTAAACAAATTAAGTTATTTGCATATTGCCATACATAGAATTAACTTTATTTGTTGCTTGTTTACTTCTTGCCAACTGCAGTTGAAATTCAGTTGTGCAAGTTCTATAGGTAGTGCGATATGATGTCTGACTACTGCTGCTGCTGCAGAAGAAATATGTGCTTATTTCAATAGATTTAACTTTATTTGTTTCTTGTGTACTATTTTAAAATGTATTTGCTGGTTTATGTTTTGGTTCTGGCAAAAACACTTTATAATGGGAGCTACAAGTTTGTTGTATTAATGTTTTTATTAATTTTCTTGGGAGTACTCCAAAGCCTTATCTAATCATGTGGCTCATTTTAACAGTGTGAAACTGTGATGCATAATATGACATAATTTGTCTGTTTCTGTCATCATAAGTTTAGATGATACAACTTACTAAAGGGGTCTTCAGATTTTCTAATGAGGGAATCCACATTTTTAATGCTTCTCTTTTCATCTATGTGAACTTTAAGCTGCATACTGGGATCATTGTTAGGCAATGATCCTGGCTGCAAGTTCAGGTTTTTAACCTACAGTAAATTCTTTCTAGTAGTAAAGTGCAGTGGATAAGCCATAGTTTTTCCTTTTCCTGTACTACGTAAAAGGTCTTGTCTATAATCAGTGGGCTAAGTTAAGCAGAGTCTCTGCTCCTGTTTTGGGGTCTCTTCATGCCACACCTGCTACTTATATAGTAGAGAGCAGCACTAGCTACTATTTTTGCTGCTTGTTAAGATATGGTACATGAACGTGCAGTATATTTTGGTGTGCTGAACAAGCTGATGGCATGTTGTGCTATAAGGCTGAGAGCAAGTGTTTCCATGGGCATCCTGAGTCTTTTCTAAGAGGTTTCAAACAGGCTAACTGCTTTGCTGTTTTTTCTTGCAAAGCATACATTTTGTGTGTTCTTTTATTAGTGCAAACCTCTTATACAGGAAAATGTAAGCACTGCCAAACTTATTTTGTTAATGTGCTCAAAAAAAATGCTTTCTGCAGGTTGTCCATTCCTTCACTGGTGTTCCTGCAAAGCCATTGAACACTTATTACGATGATTTGTCTCCTTCATGTGTTATTTTTATTAGCATTTTTAACTACTGGCCTAGCTATTTAAAGACTTGGCAGTTGCCCATCTTCACACTTTTACTGTTTTGATTAGACTACTGGATCATACTTTCATTAATTAAAGTCTGAATACTAACCCATGCTTTGGTGCTACTGTTACTGTGGAGGAGTGCTTCTTTGGCTTCTGTGTATTGCTCTTTTGAAAACTTATTGTTGAGGTGCCAGAGCTGTTTTTTTCTGCCTGTCTGAGTGAGTTGGTATAATTTTATTAAATCTCTTAGTTTGCAGTAAACTTATTTTTCCACTGTCCATACTGCTTGATGTATAAATGCTTGGTGCTAAACTTACTCACACCCAGAAATGGCCTGGTTACTGCAGCCATAATATTATTTTTGTAATGTCACACTGATGTTCTAATGGATGACCTAAACATTTTAACTTTGAGAATAAGATTAGCAGCATTTACTTACTCCATTTCAGATGTCAGATTCTGCAACTTGTTAAACAAATACACATAGTTATCAGCCTAAATTCTCATTCTATAAACCATTTAATTCTGGATTGAACCTGCACTAACAGACTAGATAGATATCAAACCATGGAAGTTGGTCAATCACCAGTCATCACTGATCACTGAATTATGTCCACTGCTTTCTTTGCAGAAACAAAAAAGGAAAAGTAACAAGGTTAAGTACACTAAGGGCGCAACAACTAGGCAACAGTGAAGCACACAGGAATAGACTGACTGAATTAAGTATGCAGAATAAAATATCTACATTGTAGCTCTTTATCATGTTATTAATATGGTATTGCCAGTACAAGAGAAATAATATCCAAGTACAGCCAAAAGGGTCATGAGAGCACCGCCGCTTCGATCATGCCTGAGATCAGATAAGGACTGACAGAATGCAAACTACCCTGGAAAAAATACAAAAGCACCAGCTGTGTAAATGACTGCAGATACTAGTGCTACTTTAGGGATAACTGTGAATAATATTAATGGAAGTTAACTGCTGTCCTTGGAAGCCCTAGGAGTGTCTGAAAAGAGGTAAACAGTTTGGTTACAGAGGATAAACAAAATAATCATACCTTAACCATCCATGTCTAGGAAATGGCTAAAGCCAAATCCGTCTGCATTCCTCCAAGGTATTTGACTATCAGACTAGCTACTTGGATATTGTCAATTTTTCAATCAAGAAAACAAATGCAGAAAGTATTTGTGGATGGTCTACCTAATTTCACTAGAATGTGAGTGTCTCTACAGTAACATTGACAAAGACATATGATGCTCAGCATTGCAGCCAAGATGGATCAGATAGCCACTGACTGAAATTAATTAGATCATATGATACATTTATAGTAGGTATAGCACATCATCAGCCATTTTTTTCAGACGTGGAAAACTGTCATTATTATTTCCATGTCAAAACAACGATGATGCTACATTGGTGAAGCATTCAAAGCTATGTGTTTTCTCTCTCTCTATTGCTCTCTCTCCATTGTCCAACATTTTTGAAAAAGTGATGCTTATACAATTATAAAATCCCCTTTAGTTATATGGTTTACTGGATAAAAAGGTGACAGGGATTTTGAAAGAGACATAGTAACTGCATAGCTCTATTGCTACTGACTCCATATTAAGGGCTATAGACAAAGGAAAGCTAATGGGGGTCCTCTTTCATGAACTCCTAAGGCTGACTGATGCTAAAAAGCATCAGTATATCTGTGCCAGGGGGAGTGAAGCACTGAATTTCTTTAAATACTAAGGTGCATGCTGGATTCATCCTTATAGTTTTCATTGCATATAAATAAAACTATTTTGAATGCCACTATTTTGTCATCTTGCAATAAAATATCTACTTTCCTATCTAGGAAAGCAAGTGAATCTCTGACAAGAGGTGTATTATTATCTATCTTAGAGTATTTTTGGCAGTTGTCACAGGGCTTTCTAACAAGATAAGCAAATTCAGACAGTGAAATAAATACATTTTATGACAGGTATCCCATGAAAAGAACACTACTGTGCCTTTGACCAAGGCCAAGTATTTGCCTATTTATATAGCCGTAGCTGACTTGCCTCATCTACTGTCTGGTACTGTACAAAGCTGAGGAGCAAAAAAAAAAGGTTTGTTCCCTGCCCTGGTGCTCCTCACTTAAGGAAGGAAGCAGGCCCACATCTTTTCTTCCTCGTTTGTACCTCTCAGCTTGTAAGTTGAGAAGGAAAAGAATAAAAGCTCCTGCAGCAGTACTGAAAAAAACATTCTGTTTTAATAACCAGTAACTGGATCAAGCCATTTGCTACGACTTGAACCACACATGAAGCCATGAAGTACTTTAGTCATGTGATCAAACTACAAAAGCAGTATTGGCATTCATTTCCACACTAACATTCAGAAATAACTGTGCAGAAAAGAATTCTGGTACATCACTACCAATTTATCATTTCCTGATCATAACCCCTAATACCGTGCAACTAGGATAGCTGCCCCTTTTGCCTCACCTTTGCTATACTTCTGCTTATTTCTATCCAAGCCATTATGATTATTTGCTCATTCATTTCTAAGTATTTAAATTGCCTCCCTATAAAAAGTGTGAGACACAATCCTGTGAGCCCTGGCACTTTAAAAATAAATGGTGAATTCCTAAACTCACTGCATGTTAAAGAGTTTTTGCAGGAAGGGTTTGCCTCTTTGCATTTTAATATAAGAAGCAGCACCCTCCTCCCTTGCTACTTATGTAAATTAACTCTAAAATCACTGCACCTTAGAGTAGGAGGAATGGTCTGAGATATTACAGCTCTGGACTTGGTACATATTGCCAGTTTCAGATTTTCAGTTCTATCCATTCAGCTGAAATCATTGCCAATCTTTACATATATCTCTGTAATTGTTAGAAAAATATGTATTTGAACACATATAAAGTGTTAGTTAAAAAGCAAAAAGTATATAATGCATTTTATTCTATTAACAATATGGCAATAAGAATGATTTTACATGTAATTGCTTGAAGGTTTGGAGCTGCAGTGTATTTGAACTCTGACCCTGGCAGTAGCCAGCTCAGCAAGCTTATGTTTTTCACTAATGATTATCTGCTGGGTCAGGAAATTAAATGTATAAAGCATTGAAAATCTTCTTCCTTCCTCTGGGATAATTGGCCTTGTGAATGTTACCAAGATAAGACACAGCTGCTGAAGTAATGTTGCAAGAAGGACAAAGAAGTGTATTACAAGACTGAACCAACTATTGTATTCGAGCAGGCCTGAAACCTTGAAGGAGTAACATTTACAGAAAGACATTATAACTGACCAGGTGCTTTGCAAGGCTGTATTATTCCCCTGGGAAAACTTTTAAAATGTATAACATCAGCTTTTTCTTATGAATAGAATATTGTAGACCATAGTGATGTAGGTGCCCTGTGACTAACCACGTCAGTAAGGTGGGCACAGCTTGAGTGTTAAACCTATATAAAATTGTGTACTTCCTGCATCATGTCAGACAAAATTCTGTACTTGTACTTTTTTGCCTCCTGGTGTACACTAGTAAACTTTTCCATCTGAGCCTCCTGTGTTGTTATCTTTGTTTTTATTTAACAGTTTGGTCCTCCTTGAACCGGAAACCCTCAGACAGCTACAGATCAGAGTGTACCAGTGGTCGAACACTGCACAGGAAAAGCTACCGAAACGGTTCTTCTTGAAACATAAAAGACCTCCGACTGAATTGTCATTTTGAGAGGCTGGCCACTTTCTGATCTGCGGCCGAAGAGCGGTCTCGAACTGGTCGACTCAGGAGGCTCAGGTAGGAAGATATTTGCCTTTTTTCTGTTTTAGATCAGGGACTAGGTTGCAGTAAATACTATTGTCAGAAGATTTGTTATACAGATCAGGGACAAAAGGAAATTACTGTATATTTTGTCAGGGATCAGGGAAACAGAATAAGGTAGGCAGTTATTCTAGATAAACTGTGTAAGGAACTGAAATACCACGTGGTGAGAAGGGTTACGTAACATTTTCTTTTAGAATGGGAAATCAGTGCACTAAAACATTGCGAGATCCGCCCCTAACTGAAGACGCAAAATATATGCAATTACAATGGGCTGATAATGTAAGGTATTATACAAAATGGGTTAATAAATACGGATTTGACGGTAAATTAAATAAAATTTCATTAGTTAAACTTTTAAAACAGCTTAAATCTGATGCAGAAGGTCAGGCAAAAAAACAACAGCGATTAGGCATTCCTCAGGCACACAGGTGGATTGAGGAAGTAAACCGAAGGGAACAAAAAACTAAAAATGCTAAGACGTTATTTTTAGATAAAGAGGATAATAATACAGTAATAGCAACAGCTCCTCCTCCTCCACCCCCTCCAATGCCTTTTTCAGGATATGAAGCAGGAGGACAAGCTGGTCCACCTCCACATTATCCTGAAGTCACAAGAACACTAAAACCATTTGCTAGAGATCCTATTGAAACTAGGTCCCGGACACGTAAAACACTTGGGGACACAGACTTATATCAAGTAGGGAGAAACACACTAGAGGAGAGTGAGGAAGAAATCTGTCCACTAATCGAGGTACCAAATCCTCAGGCAGGACAGGAAGGGCAGGACCCAACTTTTCTAGTATACAGACCATGGACACCGGAAGATATTCGGAAAGCTACAGAGGGAATCCCTCATCCAAAAGTTAATTACACAAAGTTTTTACAAGATTTACAAGGTATGAGACTAAGTTACCACTTGAATAGGGAAGAAGTAGAAAAGGTAGTTAGACAGATTGTGGGTGCAGACTGGCACATGATTTGTGGCACCTGGAATCCTCGTAATGCAGAGCTTAAACCACTCCCACATAGTGACGCAGAACTAGACAACAGAGTGAAAGGTCTTACAGACCGAATTTCTGAAAAATGGAAACCTAGAGCAGATTGGACTTGCATTAACCAATGCATACAACAAGAGAATGAAACTGTAGATGGGTACTATGGTAGATTACTGGAATGTTTCAATAACCATAGTGGTATGGCTATTCCTGAAAATCAGACACATGATACCTCATATGAACAGCAACTGAAAAGTGCGTTTATGAACGGTTGCGTTGCACCTATCAGTAGCTTTATTACAAAGCATATGATAGATCATCGAACAAGTAGGCTACAAGCCTTACTTGAATATGCTAGACATGCTGAAAGACACTTTAATAGTAAAAAGAAAAAGAAGACACAGGTCTTCACAGCTGAAGATGGAGCTGAGGTCTTTGTAGCACAGTCAGGTAAAAAGGGTAAGAAAAATGCCCAGGGAAATAGACAATCTGACAAAAGGTCAGAAGATTTTGAAGAGAGAAAAAAGAAAGGTGAGTGCTTTAAGTGCGGAAAGAAAGGACATTTAGCAAGGGATTGCAGGCTAAATAAAAAGGTGACTACAGAAAGCAAGGGTGATGAGGACTGACTATATGATAGTGATGAAAGTCAGAAGTCATCAGGAAAGGCTAACAAACAAAGGACAAATGTAAATGTAGTGGAAGGAACAGAGGAAGTGCAAGTAGATGTAGAGGATGAAGAAGGTGAAATTTTAGATTTGGCATTACTGAGCTTGGAGCTCTATCTGGCAGACACAAAACCGGAAGTTACACTTCTGGTAGAAGGAAGGGAAGTTAAATTCCTGTGTGACTCAGGAGCATCACGGACTTTGATACACCCCACAAAGTTACCAGACTATTCCGAATCACCTGATTATATATTAGTGAAAGCAGCAAATGGACAGCTATATAGGGAGCCACTCTCCCATGATATAGCAATAACTGACCCAGTTTCAGGTATGACTCAGAAAAGTAAAATTGTAGTTTCTGCAAAATGTCCAGTAAACTTACTGGGAAGAGATCTTATGCAGATATTTGGCATAGTGGTAGTTCCCACTATGCAGGGTATGGAGGCACAAAGACAAATGGATACTTTTGTGGTGCGACCGGAGGGTGAAACTTATTACTGGTACAGCCAGGACCTAGTTACGACTGGTCCAGGGGCAGTAACCGAGGAACTGATGAATGTAGCCATCAGTAAGGCCCCCTCCCTTGACATTGACCAACAGCATTTGTTACATTGTACTCTATACTACTGTAGCATGCCAGGACCTGATAAAGAATATGAGCAAGAATTATTCAAAAATCCTGATAACAGATTAGTATTACGAACCTTGTATTGGGATACTGAGGGAAACAGTGTGGTAAGCTGTTCATTACCTCAGGAATTCATGACACTGTACAAATCTAATCGACTACCACATGTCAGCTTGACAAAGAATAAGGATGTGAAATGGGCGGACTTAGGAGGAAAAAGTAACAAGATGGGAAAAACAAACTGAGTTAGAATTATCAGAGCAGGGAATACAAAAACAGAGATTGAATTGGTTAACTCAGACACATCCAGCTGTACACTTACAGTTTAGTGAAGACAGCTGATTAGCATTCTTATTAGAAGAAGAAGAAAAAGCCTTGTGTGACATTCTTTGGTCAACAGGCAAATCAGATGTTGGACTTATTCAAACAGCAGGACCAGTAACTATTACACCAAAATCAGCATTTAGACCACAGAAAAGACAATACCCCTTGAGGAAAGATGCAGAGCAAGGAATCAAGCCTATAATAGCAGCATTACTCAAGGAAGGAGTACTGGTAAAATCTCTGGATTCACCATGTAACACCCCTCTATTTCCTGTTAAAAAAGCAAATGGGGAATGGCGGATGGTACAGGATTTACAAGCTGTAAACAATGCAATAATACCCAGAGCACCTACGGTGCCAGACCCACACACCTTGTTGAACGATTTGAAGCCACAACAAAAATATTTCACTGTGGTAGATATAAGCAATGCTTTCTTTTCAATACCTGTACATCCTGATAGCCAGTATTGGTTTGCATTTACATTTCAGGGTAAAAGATATACCTATACTCGGCTACCACAGGGATATTGTGAAAGTCCAACAATATTTGCACAAGAAATGGCAAGCAACCTGGCAGGGTTTACCCCACCAGGAGGTAGTCAGATTCTACTTTATGTAGATGACATTTTTCTAGCAGCCTCTACCCAGCATCAAAGCAGGGAGGATACGATAGCATTATTGACATTTTTAGCAGCACAGGGACACAAAGTAAACAAAAGTAAGTTACAACTTTGGAGAAAACAGGTTAGATACCTAGGATATGTAATATCCAATGAAGGAAGAATATTAGACGAAGACAGAAAAACAGCAATTTTACAGGCACCTAAACCAGCAACCAAGAAGGAAATTATGTCTTTCTTGGGAACGACTAATTTTTGTCGAAGCTGGATATCAAACTATGCTTTAGAATCTGCTCCACTAGCTGATTTAATATATAAAACACCAATGGCAGCACAAGATGTATTACAATGGACACCTGAAGCAGAAACAGCTTTCTGCAGACTAAAACAATTGATAGCTTCATCATTAGTTTTAGGACTTCCAAATTACCACAAAAGATTTTTTCAGACCATAGATTGTAAACAGGGATACATGACGTCAGTTCTGATGCAACAGCATGGGGATAAGCAATGCCCCATAGCTTACTATTCATCACAGTTAGACCCAGTGGCATGATCGTTGCCTCACTGTGTACAAGCAGTAGTCGCAGCTGCAATGACAGTACAGGCTTCGGCCTCAGTGGTATTATTCCACCCTCTCACATTGAGAGTGCCTCATGCAGTTGCGATAATTTTACTGCAAGAAAAAATAGCATATCTATCTCTTGCTAGACATCTTTCATGTATGACCATACTGCTGAGCCAACCTCATATGGTAATTGAACGTTGTACAACATTAAATCCATCAACGTTACTTCCGACTCCTGTGGATGGCACACCGCATAGCTGCCTGCAGGAAATTGAGCAAATAACTTTGCCCAGACAAGACCTCACTGATATGCCCTTGGATGATGCCGAGGTGACATTTTACGTGGATGGCTCATGCAGAAAGGGTCCTACAGGGAAAAATCTAGTAGGGTATGCAGTAGTCACAGATACAGAGATCTTAGAAGCCCAACCCTTACAGCATAACCTGTCTGCTCAAGCAGCAGAATTGATAGCCTTAACATGGGCTTGCATTCTAGCGAAAGATAAAT
The DNA here is from genome assembly GCF_019279795.1 of Protopterus annectens. Lineage (NCBI taxonomy): Eukaryota > Metazoa > Chordata > Ceratodontiformes > Protopteridae > Protopterus > Protopterus annectens. Next base: position 709,345,319 of record NC_056746.1, read on the forward strand.
GTGTATACATATATACTGATAGTCAGTATGCTTTCTCTACAGTGCATGTTTTTGCACAACAATGGAAAAATAGGGGAATGATAACATCTAATGGTAAACCGATTAATCATGCGCAACTTATTTTGAACTTATTAGATTCCATTCAGTTACCTGCTAAAGTAGCTATTTGTAAATGTTTAGCTCATACAAAACAACAGGATACAATTTCAAAAGGAAATGCAAAAGCTGATGCAGCTGCAAAGCAAGCAGCCTCAGACTCAGAAACTTTACTTTTAACCGAGGAATTACAGCCCTCTGAGATTTTAGATCTAGAAATGTTAAAAACGATGCAGACATTAACTACAAAGGCAGAGAAACAGAAATGGGAGAAACGAGGTGCAATCCTCGAAAATGGACTGTATGTCTCCAAAGAGAAAAAAACAATATTGCTGTCTAATTTATTTAGATATGCAGCTTTGTTGCACCATGGGCAGTGCCATGTCTCAACAGGGGGGATGGTACAGTTAGTAAATCGAATATTCCAAACATATGGATTCACAAACTATACACAAAAATTTTGTGCAGCATGTCATATCTGTAACAAACATCATGCACAAGGGGCATTCAAACCCAAGCAAGGGAGTTTTCCTATACCACCATATCCATTCCACACTAGTTGTATGGATTTCATAGAATTGAATAAATGTGAAGGGAAAAAATACTGTTTAGTAATTATAGACATGTTTTCCAAATGGGTAGAAGCTTTTCCAACTAAAAATCTGGATGCAGCAACAGTGGCAAAGGCCCTAATAAAAGAAATAATTCCTAGATTTGGCATACCGGAAAGAATCTATAGCGACAATGGGACACATTTTGTTAATCAGACGATTCACCAACTTGGGAGATTCTTTGGGATCTCCTTGAAGAATCATTGTGCTTACCACCCACAGTCTGCAGGACTGGTGGAAAGGTACAATGGAATTTTAAAAAGCAAGTTGAGGAAGTTAGTAAGCGAAACACAGAAGAACTGGATTTGCTGTTTGCCTTTGGCACTGCTGAACATGAGAACAGTTCCAAACGTAAAGGGTTTGACCCCCTTTGAAGTGATATTTGGAAGGGCATATTATGTGCCACAATGGAAAGCTCTCATGCCTGCAGAACTAGAGACTGACAGCTCATTAGCTAGCTATATGAGGAAACTGTTAACAAATAAAACTGTTTTGCAGTTAACTCTTTTTCAGATAAAAGACAGACCAGACCGTTGGAAGCAGTGCTGACTCAGGGGTCCTGGGTGTGGTTGAAGGTTACGAAGAGGAAGAATTGGGCGAGTCCAAAATGGGAAGGACCGTACCAGGTACTGTTGGTGATGCCTACTGCAGTCAAAGTTGCTGAGAGGTCATCCTGGGTCCATCTGACACACTGTAAACTGGTAAAGAATTTTCAGCTTGATAAACATTTTGTGACTGACACACAACAAAGGCAGGATGGCCAAGAGCAAAACGAGTAAAAACACAGATCAACCCCAGAGATGTTGTTTAATCATCTTGCTGATTATGCATTTATTGACTATGATTGTGATGACCTTCCTTTTGTTGTGGTTTTTCCTACATGTAACCACACAAGTGAAAGTGGAGAGACGTGATGAACTGTCTATAGACTGGCATCCAAACTTTAACACATACCTAGCTATGAAGCGTGTATATGTAGAGACTATGAACATTTCAAATTGCTGGGTTTGTACTGCTATACCAACAGCATATGGAGGACTGTTGATGTCCGCTGTCTCCTTGGGGATAAATGAGACTTGGGAGAATTTACTTTTTGATATAGGATCTGTAAGATCACAGGACAAAATTGCATTGTATTTGCCTATTACACAGAAGGGAATTGTATGTTTTTACAAAAATGACACACTTCAAGTGGGTTGGAGTAACTGTAATATAACCATATCTTACAAATGCTATATTAAAGCTAAAGATAAAGGCACCGTTTGTAACACAAATTATGATTCATATTTGGGTTTAATGAAAACAACATTAAGTGATGTGCAGAGAAATCCTGTTTTACATAAACAATTGTCTGTTATAGACAAGAAAATGTTTCATTCAGAATTAACCCGCATCAGTACTAAGGTAGAAAACTGTTATTTTGTTTGTGGGAAAAAGGAATACAAATGGCTACCTGAGAATTGGTCCGGCAGCTGTTTTTTGGGTTATCTGGTTCCGGCCATAAGGCATACTGCAGAATTACCTCTAGGAAAGATACGAAATGTGAGAGATGTAGCCCGGAAACCTGAAGGTCCAATCGGAAAACCTGTGAACCCAGTCGGAAAAATCGAAGCTGGTTGGAAGGACCATCATTCTGTAAAAGATAAAGAAAAATTGACTCATATGGACTTGAGTGACAGTGTTATATCCTGGGCTGGAATACTTCCAGCATATGGAGCAGTCAAATTGATCTGGGAGTTGAGAAAGCTGTCGAAACTTCTCGAAGTAATGAGTAACGCAACTTTTTCTGCTCTCGAACTAGTGACTGATGAACTGAATGCGATGAGAACTGTTGTGCTACAAAACCGAATGGCTCTTGACTTCACCCTAGCGGTGAGAGGTGGTACATGCGCGCTTATCAAAGAAGAATGCTGTGCGTTTATACCAGACAATCAACATGAAATTAATGACCACCTAGAGGTAATACAGCAGGTATCGGCCATGACTGAACCAAGCCCAAACCCACTGACGAACTTTTTCCAGGGTCTGTTTGGTGGATGGGGTTCCATCCTAATGAACATCTTGATTGCTATTTGTGTTGGTCTGCTCCTATTGGGAACATGTGTCTGTTGTGGGATCCCCTGCATGAAAAGATTGATCAAAGATTTTATTGATATATCTGTAACTGAAACTTTGTACCAAGACATTGAATTAGAACTATTAATTCCAGACTAAACTCTTTCCGAAGTATAAACTAAATGACTTGCCTAGTTGAAAGTCCTTAAGGGAGAATGCTAGGGGATGATATAACATTGTTTATATTTCAGAATAGAATAAAAAGTATTAAAAGGGAGGAAAATGTTAGAAAAATATGTATTTGAACACATATAAAGTGTTAGTTAAAAAGCAAAAAGTATATAATGCATTTTATTCTATTAACAATATGGCAATAAGAATGATTTTACATGTAATTGCTTGAAGCTTTGGAGCTGCAGTGTATTTGAACTCTGACCCTGGCAGTAGCCAGCTCAGCAAGCTTATGTTTTTCACTAATGATTATCTGCTGGGTAAGGAAATAAAATGTATAAAGCATTGAAAATCTTCTTCCTTCCTCTGGGATAATTGGCCTTGTGAATGTTACCAAGATAAGACACAGCTGCTGAAGTAATGTTGCAAGAAGAACAAAGAAGTGTATAACAAGACTGAACCAACTATTGTATTCGAGCAGGCCTAAAACCTTGAAGGAGTAACATTTACAGAAAGACATTATAACTGACCAGGTGCTTTGCAAGGCTGTATTATTCCCATGGGAAAACTTTTAAAATGTATAACATCAGCTTTTTCTTATGAATAGAATATTGTAGACCATAGTGATGTAGTTTTATTTAACAGTAATCAAAAAAAAAATACAAAGAGCACTCAGATTGGTGACCATCACACAGAATGACATAGATATTCTACTGCCATCCCTTCAGTGTAACTATGCAGCCTTATTTATACTAGCACCACATATGTAGAACATCCTTCCTTGTAATGTTCACTGTCTGAATCTTCAGTTTACCATAATATTAAAGCTACGCCTCAGTGCAGTAGCCCTCTGTTCAGTGGGAGGATTTAGTCACAAAGGTAATATATTTGTTATGGGTTATTACCTGGTAATTATTTGTTACTGTGTGTACAGAGGGTCCATATTAGTGCTTTGTATTGTCTTTTTTTTCTTAACAATAACAAAAAGAAAGAAAAAACTTTACTGGTCTGGTTACAAACAAAAACACATTTATAAATCATCTTCCTAAAATCCAAACAAGTTGTCAGAAATGGGATTACTTTAAAACCATCTTATAGTGGATATCATCACTTTTATATTATTTCATAATATGAACATGAATGTTATGTTAATATAGATGTTGTGGTGTAACAACATACCTATCAGTTTCATAATTGATAATCATATCTTACATATTTTACATATTATAATTATGCATATACAAAAAATAGTCTTTCAAATATTGTCAATATTATTGCTCTTTCAATCTAAAGATTGTCAAAATTAAATGAATATGATACATCCTATATACATGGTATTCTAATGAATCATAGTAATCCTAACCATGAGTTCTTCAAATATAGATTTATAGGTTCATAGGTGTGTAACAGGCTAACGACCACTGGGGCCTTTTTAAGCCTAGCAGTGCATCACAAATCTCTTTGAAGTTCTGGTTCCCTTGATAAGTTTAAATATAAGCAGGGACTTGAGAGATGAAACATTTACAAACAGAAGCCTGAGAGATGAACCATTTACAGGTCGCCTGTGTTTTATTTTAGAGACATAGGTACCAAACCAGGGATGACGTTCCTATCCCACATCCAATTGTCCAAGTGACATTTGAATTGTGCTAGGGAGGAACTCTGTTTAGATGGTGAGGGAGCCTGTTGCAGAAAAGGGGTAGTCTCTGGGATACATACCTGTCTCTCCAGCAGGTCCTATTTACATCACAAGCAAGGTTTAAGTTTTTTCAGAAAAGGTAATGCTGATGCTGTTTGTTTTGCAGATGTCCATCAGGGTGGGGGTCCAACAATGCCTTGTATGCCAGGCATAGATCTCCCCTCAACAGCATGTAGGAGATGTAATACAGGGATATGGATTTGAGGTGGTCTGCATATGACATGTTATTTGTGCACTGTATTCCTTTAGTGATGAACCTCTGTGGACATGCCAATTGTAGGATGTGCTTGGTTAGGTACACACCAAAGGAGCATTGTATTCAATGATAGGTCTGATGTATGCCAAATATAGTGGAACATCGACCTCGTTTGACCTAAATGCCATACTTTCTTTATAAATTGCACAACATAGAATGACTTCCTCACTACTGTAGACCTGTGATAGTCAAAAGCAAGATTACTGTCTATGTGTGTCTCAAAGTCCTTGACTACTTGATTGACTCTTAGGGGTGTCTTGTAAATATGATATTTAGAAGGGGTAGATGATTTCCTAAAATATACGATTATGCATTTCTTGGCATTTAGTTTTAGTCCATGGCTCTGACACAAGTCATTTGTCTGTGTCAGCCCTTCCTGAAGAACAATGGTACCAGTGGTGGGATTCTATGACTGCTTCTATGTTGCAATTGTCTGCAAATTTGGTCTGCCAGATGCTGTTGGCATTAGCCTTGACTTCAGGAACTAAATGGCAAAAAGGAGTGGTCCTGAGAATAACCCCTGAGGGACTCCTTTTGTGACTAGCATCTTTGTAGAGGTGGACTCTCCAATTCTACCTTCCTGGGTCCTGTCTGTGAGCCAGCTGCCTATCTATAGGATGACATAAGGCTTTACACCTAACCTGTTAAGTTTATCAGCAAAGGCCAAGTGGAGTATTGTGTCAAATGCCTTGGCCAGGTCAAGGTAGACAGTGTGAACCATTTTGACCTCATCCATATTTTTGTTGACCTTCTCAAAGATGTCCACTAGTTTTAGTAGGCATGCCCAGTCCTTGACAAAACCAAATTGGATTGAGTCCAGTGTCTGCAGGTTTCCTATGTAAATATTGATCATTTCCATGATAATTCCTTCCATGGCTTTGCATATGAGACTAGTATGACTTATGGGTCTGTAGTTTCCAGTGTATGTAGATGGCTCACCTTTGGGCAGAGGGATGACTGTTGCTGTTCTCCATTTTTCAGGCACAAAGCCTGTTTGGAGGCTAGGTTAAATAGCAATTCCAGAAGACAAGACAGGTCATGTTTTATGCTATTTAGAAGGCATTTTGGGATATTATTTGGGCCCGTCAATCCAGTGTTCTTGGCCTTAGAGAGAGCATTGAGGACCTGTTCCTTATTGATAGTTGGATAATTATATGTAATGGCATTTCCTGAGGATAGGTTGAGAGGGAGAGAGGGGAAAAAGAGCTGAATTTGTCTGTCAGTAGGTTTACTGCATCTTCTGGCTCAATATAGGTGGCTCTATTAAGAATGTGCTCAACACAGAATTATGTATTACCTTTGAGGTTGTGGACATAGCTAAAGAATGCTTTGTTGATGTCCTTGGCCTGGGAGGCCAAATTTACAGCAGATTTAACTTTGGTAGACTATTCATCCTCTGTGCTGTTTTGTTTATTAAAGCGAGAGTGCTTTTATTCAGCTGGGTACTATACCTTTTAATTTTTGCCATGGTTTTCCTCCTTCTGTTATACAGCCTAGTGATGTTGTGATTCCATAATGGTGGCTTGTTTTCTGGCATATCCAAATTATCTTAACAATAACAACTCCATAAAATACCACCTTCATAAATTAACACCATATACCCCAACTAAATTCCTTCAACAGAAACTATTTCCTTCCTAATTCTTCTGCTTTTTTTCTTTTTCTTTTTTCTTTTTCATTTTCCTTATTTTTTTCTTGATACTGATTCAGCCCTTTTCAATAAATCTGGTTCTTCCTTCCAGTCATCCCAGCGACCGCTATCAGCATATAGGCAACACATGCCTGATCTGTTGCCATAACGTAATGTAAAACTAAACTCACCAGGTTTGTCTTCCTTGATGCTCCAGTCTAGAAAACATTTTTTTAACATTTGTTATCCATAGTATTTATTCTGGGACTATGTGACTTAAGTTTTGTCACTCATGGCTATGAATTTTTGAGCTCATTTAATATGCTAAACTAAAAATGCAGCATAATACTCTCCATGTCATTTTTATCTGCAAATGTCACCATTTCAAAATGAACATGGCTGAATTACAGAATATCCCTAGATTTATACACAATACTATAGATGTCTTATTTAAAACTCTAAACCATACAGTCAGTCCTCTCACCTGTCAATGGCATGCCCATGATCATAAACACAAGATAACATTATCTAGACTGTGTGCCAGAAAACATTTAAAACTCTAAAGCATACAATCAGTCCTCTCATCTGCTAATGGTATGCCCATGATTATAACCACTAGATAACTTTATCTAGACTATGTGCCAGAAAAACAAAACAAAAGGAGACACGACATAATTCAAATCTCTTATTTCAATTTTACTGGCTGGAATGCATAATGTACCATTCATCAGTCATTAATTCTGAATGCAGCCTTTCTTCATATTCCTGTAGTTAAGAGCCAATGTAGCACAACTGTTGCAAACAGTCAGGCAGCTCACATTTCTTGCTTCCATCTACTACTTATAATTTATCCTTTAATCATCAAACTTACAGAATGTTCCCTTAAAAATGAACAAGCAAAAAATTGTCTCATTAATCACTTCATCCTAGAGTGAACTTCCATGCAAAAACAAGCTGCATGTGCACTATTAAATCTTTTATAACCTTTCATCTGTTTTATAGCACTTGTAATTTTATTTCTTTTTTCAATGACAAGTTCTTTTCTTTTAATCCCAATCCTGCCCACTTCAGCATTTAGGTGAGCCAATGAAGCCAGTTTCACTCCACCCCATTATATAATGCCTATTGCATCCTTGTTTTATAGTTTCATAGTTTCATAGTATAGTACTAGGCTATCTGCCCTGGGGCATTTGTAAGCCTAGCCATAGTGATGTGGCTTTTGCCTCCCCATGAAATGGTACAAAAAATGTACAGAATAAATTTAGAATACTGTGCCTCTGTCTAGAAGTGGCACAATGAAGGTCCCCTTATGTATTAGAGTTAGTTTACTGTGCCTCTGTCTAGAAGTGGCACAATGAAGGTCCACTTATATAATAGAATTAGTTTACTGTGCCCCTGTCTAGCAGTGACACAGATGTAACCCCTGGGGTAAACTTACGATCTCCCATCCACTCATCAAGATTTCCCTTGAAGAGAGTCAGTGAGGGGCTCTGCTTAATACGAACTGGGATCTTGTTCCAAAGCATGGGAAGCCTCTGGGTTATGAATCTATCCCTCCAGCATGTCCTATTCATACTTGTGCCGAGGTTTAAGTCTTTAGCTCTCGTGGTCCTGATGGATTTGGATTTTTTGAGGTGGGGCATGTCCATCAGATCCTGATTGGACATGGCCTTGTACGTCAGGCAGAGATCACCTCTGAGCAGGCGGTATGCTACTGAATAGAGATGAAGTTTCTTTAGTCTGGCAGAATAAGACATATGTTGGAGACCCTTTATCCTCTTGGTGAGGTACTTTTGTGGTCTCTCCAGCTGTTGCAAATGCCGGGTGAGGTACATACCAAATGGGGCATTGTACTCAATCATGGGTCTGATGAGGGAGGAGTATAGGGGTACAATGGCATCCTTGGATCTGGATGTGAATCCCTTCATGATGAGGTGTGCAAGGTAGAATGTTTTTCTAACCACTTTGGCAACGTGGGTGTCAAATGAGAGGTCGCTGTCGACTTGGGTCCCTAGGTCTCTGATTACTTTTTCTGTACTCAGTGGGTTGCTGTCTATGTGATAATTTGTGGGTACTTTTTTTTTTCCCAAAGGGGATGACTATACATTTTTGGCATTTAGTTTAAGGCCGTGACTCCGGCACCAGTTGTCTGTTTCTGTGAGGCCTTTTTGTAGGATGTATGTGTCTGCTGGTGTATTGACTATGGCGCCTAGTTTGCAGTCATCTGCGAACTTTGTCAGCCACAGCCCTCCCATGTTTGCTTTAACATCTGAGAAATAAATGCCGAACAAGAGGGGTCCCAGGACAGATCCCTGTGGGACACCACTTGTGACTGGCTTTGAGTCTGACATTGCTCCAGCGATTTTAACTTTATGGGTTCTGTCCTTTAGCCAGTTTGCAACCCATCTAGTGACATAAGGGTTTACTAAGCTGTTGAGCTTATCTATGATGCCTGAGTGGGGTATTGTGTCGAAGGCCTTAGCCAAGTCCAGGTAGGCTGTATGGACTGCTTTGCTCTCATCAATGGCTCTAGTGACTGTTTCAAAAAAGTCAACTAGGTTCAAAAGGCAGGATCTGACCTTTACAAAGCCGAACAGGGTGGGGTCAAGTGTCTGTAGGTCCACTATGTCTCTGTTTATGAGGTCCATAATGATTCTTTCCATAGCTTTGCAGACCAGGCTGGTTAAGCTTATGGGGCGGTAGTTTCCAGGGTCTGTAGAGGCACCCCCTTTGTGGAGTGGGACCACTGTTGCTGTACGCCAGTGTTCAGGTACATATCCCGAAGTAAGGCTAAGGTTAAATAGCATTTTTATGTGTGGGTTTAGCTCCTCTTGGAGTTCACGTAACACACAACCCGGGATACCGTCAGGTCCCATTGATGCTGTGTTTTAAGCTTTGTTTAGGGCGGTTCTCACTTGGACATCTGAGATGACAGGGAGATTACATTCAGCTGGGATAAGTATTTCTTCTTTTGGGGGTGAGGGAGGGGAGAAATTTGCACTGAACCTGTCAGCCAGAATGTTGGCAATATCTGTGGGGTCAGTGTATTTTTTGTTGTTGTGAACCAACTCTGAGCATATCTGAGGGTTTCCGCCCAGGTTTCTAACATAGCTGAAGAAGGCTTTGTGGTTATCTTTAGTGTCCTTAGCGATTTTTCTCTCAAAGTTGGCCTTGGATGTTTTTGAGAGAACGTAGTTTTCTGCTAATGTTGATCAGAGATGTCTTCCCTTCATGGGATTTTGCTCTGACGTGCAGTAGCTTCCTTCTTTTGTTATACAATTTGTTAATGGCTGAGGTCCACCAGACAGGACGCTTGCCTTTGGTTGAGAGGGACTTGGATTTATTTGGGATTGCATGATCCATGCATTCTTGGAGATGTCCATAGAAAGCATTTGTGAAGGATTTGGCATTGTGGGATGTGGTATCCACTGGCACAGTGGGCTTAAAGGATACCATCTCAGTCTTAAGAAGAGTGAAGTCTGCTTTTGAGAAGTTTTTCACTGTGGTCTTTTGTGCTGGGGGCGGAGGTGGGATATGTATATCCAGGGTGATTAGTTTGTGGTCAGATCTCACTAGTGAGGGGTATACTTCTGGTGTGGAGCATTTTGTCCCCATGTTTGTGATGATCAGGTCTAGTATATTATCTCCCTAGTGGGAGAGGTGACTAGTTGTTCCAGTGCATTTGAATTTATGAATTCCAGGAACCTTTGGGCTAGGGTATTAGGGCTAGAATAATGTACCCAATCTATGTTTGGGGAGTTGAAGTCTCCCAGTATGATGGTATTTTGTGATACATTCATATCCTCCAATGTCTTCAGGAAGGCTGAGTGGTGTTCTTGAGATTGGGAGGGTGGTCTGTAACATGCTACCAGTTGTATAGCAGTTTTGCCTATGGTTAGTTGCACCTGTATGGTCTCTGACGCTTCATGTGTTGCTACTAACCTGGAGGTGTGGGTGTCCTTGATGAATATGGACATTCCCCCTCCCTTTGTGGTTCGGCCCGGGTTTTGGGGCCGAAAAGCATGATACGAGGTATAGTTGGGTAGCGCTGGGGTGCTCTCAGGAGCCTTGAACCAGGTTTCAGTTACTGCACAGACGTCAATGTTCTCCATGCTGAGGAGTGCATCAAGTGCCTGCATCTTGAGATTTAGACTTCTGGCATTGAGCAGCATTACCCTTAGTTTTTTTCCATTTTTGTTTTCTAAGGAGGTGGGTTTGTCTTTTGAGCCTTGCCTAAAAAGGCACTATGGGGGTGGCAAGAGCCTTAGCCAATATCCGGAAGCCCAGTGGTGACAGGTGTAAGCCATCCCTTGCGAAGCAGCGTGGCTTGTCCAACATGTCATTTCAGGCAGACAGACATTGGATCTCCTTAGAATGACACCAGTACTTGAGCCAATTATTAAAGCTGATCATCTTGTCTTTGTATTGTGGTATCATTCTTGGTGAGGGCAAGATGCTGCTCAGGGTCAGGGTCATACCAGCCTGGGCTACATAATCGGAGAGCTCCTCTATGTCTCTTTTCATGTAGTCCAGGGAGGTACGTCTCAGGTCATTCACGCCAGCATGAACAATGACGGAGTCATATTTGTACTTGCTTTGGAGTGTCTTGAGTGTGTGTGGTGGTTCCTATCTCCCGATAGACAGCTCACAGTCACCTTCTCCTTGTTCAGCCTGGTCAGCGGGACATCAGTGTGTCTGACTATAGAGTCACCTATTATTAGTGTATCAGGCATGGTGTTTGGCCTTAAGGGTTGTGATTGGTTGACACACTGATTTATTGAAGTATGTGTTGCATGTGTTTTGTTTTGAGGTGGTGGATTTTTGGATGTCTGCTTTGGGAGCCTCTGTTGTTTTGGTAAGTTTTTTATTAGAGCCTCCGAGTATGTCTTTGTGTTTTTATGTGTTTGGTTTGCAGTTGTGGTAGGCCTATGTGGGACTGGGATTGTTGTGTGTGTGGTTACCATCTCCTCCTGTCTGGTCATGCCAGCCCTGAGTTGAGAGAGTTCAGCCTCCAGTTTGGCTATATAGTTGCATCTCTCACATGTATCTGTGTTTGTTGGGAGGAGGAGAGGGTTGTCTGTGTACATGAGACAATTGTAGCATTGTCTCAAGATACCCAGATTGACCAGCTGAACTGGAGAGGACGCCAGTAATCTACCACTCGACATGTTACTTAATCCATAATCTAGCAGGCCAATGGCTGTGATTTTGCCTTTTATTTGTTTATAGCACTTCTGCTAAACAGAGGAATGTAAGGAACTCAGACACAAGGTTGGCAAATATATATGCATACAAGTCCCAGAAATGTGATTTATTATAGAGCTGTAGCATTTGACCTTAGAACTTCATAAAATAGTGACATTATTTGGAAGCTGTTAATATCAGTGACAAACATGGCATTTTAAAAGTCCAATTTCATACCAATGAAGACTACAGTCCTTAAAGCATGTATTTTTATCTATGTTTTTGTTGTAATGCATCCCAGCATCATTGTACATACCTCTGAACCACTTGGCTCAAGAAATCTTGAAAAGCCTTTTTCCTTCCACTACTCACTAGCATGTGCATCTGCTCAATGCACATAGATCATTTCCTAGTTCTGTCCTCATCACCTCTAAGCTCAGTACCTCAGGATTACTTCTTCAAATTCTTATTTTGTTGTAGAATGTGTAGCCTCCTTTCCTAAGAGCACCGACACTGCAGCTTCTTGTATGTTTTCTCCAACAAAGGGTTGCTCTTTGGAAACTAGTCTCTAAGCATGCGTCATGACAGACTGGAGAAGATGCAGAAGCGAATAGCTGGACCAGAACAGATCTGGTTTACCCATCACAGAGCTTCAGTCCATACAATTCCCAATGCAGGCATAGTTAATCACTCCTCAGTAACAATTCATAAATGATACCACCAGTTCATTTATTAGACTATCTTAAAGGCATAGTACAACACAGTATCATGTCACCGTATGCATGTCACCACAGAGTAACCTTGAGTAGTGATGTCACTTTCAACAATACTAAAGTATTTTAATACTATTCTCTGTCGTTTCCTATAATTTCTTGTTGTATTGACCTCTTATATCCACATTTCCATGTTTAGTGAGCTCATTTATAACAATTATGTGTTTCATGCTGTTTTCCTTTAGCTGTCTCTAACTGGACATCCCTGCAGAGAGAACCTGCAGATGAATATCAAGCACCTGTACAAAATAGACACACCACTGACATAACTGTAGCATGGTACACCAGAACTGAATTCCTGTACAAAAAAGTTACAAACACTTTATCTTAGTGAAACGGAGTACACCAACACTAAATTCCTGCACATAACTCATATCAGTCCAGAAATGTAAACTAGCACTTAATACTTGTACACAATAGGTGCACGGAACTGATGCAAGGGTAGATTTGTACAGCAGCAGTAAATACCTGCAAAGAACAGTTACACATATCTGATGGCAGTGCAGTGCCATACACCAACATTGAATACCTACACTGAAGAGTTGGGACCACCAAAGTGAATATAGTATAGTATACCACCACTGAATACCTGCCTTTACCTGCTGTCAGTGCCGTATGGTACAAGAGTACTGAACACTTGTTCAGAACAAGTAAATGCACCTGGTGAAAGTGTAGAGTACTACACCAGCACTGAATGCCTGCAAAAAGAAGGTACAGACACCTGATATCAGTGCAATGTGGTACACTAGCTCTGAATACCCTTAGAGAATATGTAAACACATGTGATGTCAGTGCAGAAAGGGATTCCAGTACTTTAATACCTACCCAGAGTATGTATACTCACCTAATGTCTGTGTAATATTGTACACCAGCACTGAATACCTACACAAAGTAGGTTGACACATACCATGTCAGTACAGTGCACCAGCATTCAGTACCTGGAAAGAATCGATACACACAGCTGATGTCAATGCATTATGGAACATCAGCAATGGATATTTATTTATTTATTTATTTTGCAGTTTGTTTACCGGGAAAGTCCACTAGGCTGACAGAACCCTTTTTCAGTGGTGGCCTGGGAAGAAAAGTTCCACAGTACAAGAGATTAAACAAACAGAGTTACAAAATTGAGATACAATGAAAGAAATTACAGGGAGATCGCAAAGAAGTTACAGAGTATAAATATACGAGTGTAGAGAAGAGCCTATGAATAAAAAATGAACAAAAGTATATTCTAAACATTAGTCTTGCACAGAATAGATGCAAATTGTTGATATTTTGGATGAATGGTACCAGGAATTGAATATTTGCTGATGTCAATGTAGTGCTGTATACAGTACTGATCTGATGTTGTCAATCTTTGTTCATTCTTGACAAATGGGACTCAGTTCCGATTTTCAGAACCGGCTCAGCCGTTATACACCTCGCGCCAGCCAAAAAACTCTTGAGCTAAGACTCTACCCATAATGCCCCTCTCTTCATTACCTCAGATTTTGTTTGCTGCTCTTTCAGCAAGACGTGTCAGCTGTTGCTCTCAGCTAAGTCTTAAAATTTCTTGCATTTTCACTAGATATGACATATATATCTATTTTCTTGATTATACCTTATATTTTGTCAGCTGTGGGTGTTTGGATACTCTACCCCATATCTCTGGTAATTTCTGTTACCATTGTTGGTAACCCTTCTCCCACCTTTTTTACAGCTTGCAGTAATTCTTAATACCATCATTGGTACTTCCTTCTTTCTTCTCTTATACCTATTTGATTCTCCTCTACCATCATTGGTGGACATTCCACCTGGTCTTTGTCTGTGTGTGTGTGTGTGTGTGTGTGTGTGTGTGTGTGTGTGTGTTGGTGTGTTTAGTTGTTACCTTTAGACACTAATTTCTTTAAAAAAAATGGCAGAAAGGCATAAAAACACTTCAGGATTTAAATAGTGCCAAGACTGTGGAAGAAAGATGCTCAATTCTGATGGACATCTTTCATGTGTTTATTGTCTAGGAGCCTCTCATCTTGACCAAAATTGCAACATCTGCCAGGCTTTTAGTGACCGGATCTTTGTGAAACGTCGTAATAATCTCATTTTGAAGGGCTTGTTAAAAAATACCTTTAGTGAAGCTTTGTCCAAGTCTGATTTCCCTCCAAAATAAGACCCTCTCAAAAAGAAGATCCACTCGATACCTGCATCCCCCATGGCACCCATGGCACAGAAACATAAGGCTACTTGTTCCAACTACCTGTACGGAACCAAAAGCAAAAGTACCGAAACTACAACTTAAAGAATCCTCAGCACTGACTACTGCTACTATGGTGCCTTCGGCACCAGCATTGGCACCTCCATCTTTAGTTTCCTGCTTGGTGCCGACTTCTCCAATGGTGCCTCAGCAGGCTTTGCCCATGCCCTCAGTGCTGAAACCAAAATCTAAATCATTTTTCCCAGGACAATGTATTCACCTTCTGTAGACCCCATTGCAGGCCTGTTGTCCAGTTCCTTTCTGGAATGACCTATGTCTCCTTCAGGATTGCCCATTTGATCCTCCAGGATTCTGTCTGAGGTAGACATTCTGAGATTGGTGGATCAGCTGTTGGCAGCCAGAGGTATTTCTGCCCTTCTCAGGCCCCTCTCCCTCTTGGAGTTGGGGTATCTTCTCCAAGGACTCCTACTCTGTCTCCTCCTCTGACTTCCACTGGAGCTTCAGAGCCCAGAACTTCAATCCCCCTGGTACTGGCTATTATGTTGCCATTAGGCATCCCTACCTTGGCACCAGATTTTGCTCTAACTTCTTTGGATCCCTCCACGGAACTGACAGATTCTTGGGGCCTAGATTTGACTGCTGGTTCTGAAGGTCTCTGATCAGCTCCTGTTTTTATACAGAGCCAACCTTGCCTCTCAGGACTTTTTCAGTTGTTCATCCTTACCAGGCTCCTGCTTTGGAAGGTGGACTCTTGGGGCAGGGTGTGACCTCAGTTGTGAGGTGGTCTTTCTTGGTTGTCTGGGATCCCACTTCTCCTTGGGGGGATCCTGCCTTCCAGGTATGGAGAGAGCTTTAGCCTCTGCAGTCTGTCAGCTGGTTCCTCCTGCATCAGAGAGTCACATTACCATATCTTCTGGTCCAGAGCTGACACCAACTCCCACGACAGGACAGCAAGCACTGAAGCTTCAAGTTAGCCCTGTGCAAGGCCCCTCTTCTTTGGAGTCTTCCTCAGAGATCCTCACTGAGGAACCCCCCCATAAGAAGACATGCAAGAGGAAGCACCTAGATTCCCCGAAGAATCTGCCACTAAGGACAGGGATTTTGATGAACGGGAAGGTTCCCCCCAGTCACCCCCTGAAAATGTCTCCTTTGGAGACATGGAAAAAACAAAACAAATACAAGGAAAAAACTAGCTCAAAAAACAGAAAGCCAAACAGGACAGCTAAAATCCCCACTGAAGTTGCAGAATGCTTATTCAAGACAAAAAATCAATCCAGGAGTAGTCCAAGTGCAAAACAGGGCAGCTAAGTGAGCTGCCACTACAGGATCTGAATTAGCATTAATTTGGCACAGGTATTCCAGGTAAAGAAGCACAAAACCAGAGGCAATGGGATAGGCAGTAGTTATACTACCATAAAGACTCATATCCTCCTTCAAGAACCCCCTTTGAGCTATACTATGCTACTTGATTGTTTTCAGTACAAAATAAAGCACATAACCCACTCAGCCTAATGTCAGCTACTGATTTTATTCTTCTCATATTTATCACCACAATGTTATACCAAATCAATAATCCAAGAACATTTTTCAAACTTTGTACTATGACTTTGATGCATCTTTGATTGTATATCAGCATCCTGTATGATTTCATATTTCTACCTTTTCATTAAATGCATTTAATACATTCTGCCCCATTTTGCTACTCTGACAATTTAATTTCAGCTTATTCTGAGACATACCACTCTCTAATGAATAAATATTCCCTGAGTGCTACCTCAGTTTCCAAACTGTGTGAAAGACTGATTGTGAATCTCTTCTCATTGTTACCATTTCTGGTTCACCCCTAAACAGACTCAGATTATAGTTTTGCCTTCACTTATTATGATTATTTTTGGTGATGTAGAACGTATTCCTTAGCTACAGGGCACAGTATTCTTAAAATCAGAGAAAAAAACTGTATTGAATTGGGGTACTTAAATTCTATTAGAAATATCAGAAAGAAATAGCAGCATTTGAACTTTTGTGTTTCGATGACTCATTTGATATAGTGTGTGTCTGTAAATAATGTACTGTATACTTATATAACTGTTCAGCATCAAAAATGTTTCACAGTGAGATCAGAAAAATAACAGATGAGGGCTGCAGTGTGTTTCTCATAGTACAGCCATGAGTGACAAAACTTGTCGCATAGTCCCAGAATAAGTACTTTGGATAACAAATGTTAAAAAAATTGTTTCTAGAATGGAGCAGCAAGGAAGACAAACCCGGTGAGTTTAGTTTTACATTACTCTATAGCAACAGGTCAGGCATGTGCTGCCTATGTACTGACAGTCGGATCTGGGATGCCAGGAAGATTTTAAAGATAGCCCCAGATGAAGGCATATTGACGGTTCCTTGGATGTAATTGAAGTGAAGCATTGCTTCTTTTTGTTCTGTATTTTGTTATAGATAGGGTAAAGTTAAGGGATGTGAGGCAACTTAGGTGGTGAATATTAGTAGCCATATTAGGAGGGAAAAGGAAAACATATGATAATTGCTTGAGAGTTCTTCAAATAATAGAGAATACAATTCCAAAAGGCTTATAATACCACTGTCTGTTAAATACCACTGTCTTTCTAGTTGCCTGCCTCTTATGTTAATCTGACCATAGATCTCATTTCCTCTCTACTTTCACTGGCTTGTGTGAGTAATCACAAAATCATCATTTTTGAAATCCCTCCCCTTCAACTATTTAAATTTATTGGGCATCTTACTGTATTCCACAGTACCAGAATACAAAAATGACCACCCCTTTCAATCCATCTTGCTGTTTTAAAAATAGTAACTCTCCACTAAACCTTAACTTTTTAAACAGGTAAAACTTAAGTAACCTACTTTCACATCTAACTTCTCTAGTGCACACTGCAGTGTGCATTTTTTTTTCATCTTACCTTTAAGTTTCCCTGTGACTAGCATTTGCTCTAATACCTACTGGAAAGCACTAGGAAGCCTTAAACTGATACAAGCACTCAACTCTCCTTGTTAATAAGGAGAAATTAATAGTAGGCACTAAACAGCATATAATTGCAAAGTACCTTGCTAAGGTAAGGGGAAACAGCTCCTGTAATTTACAAAAAAAGAAAAAAAAAAGCACCAAGCCAGGTATGTCTAAGGGTCAGCTTCTGGTGATTTCTCCTGTCCACCTGGTGAATCTGGGTATACTGGGGCAATTCAGCAATTGCCTCATGTACACAGACAACTGTCTCCTCCTACCACCCAACACTACAACCTGTGAGAGATGCACTTACATAGCCAAAATTGAAGCAAAGCTCTCTCCACCCAAGATTGTGCTAGACAGTCAAGAGGAGAAGGTTAACACCCACACTACACCTCAAGCAACACATAGCCCTTCTAAACCCACACCACCAACACCCACATATAGCAACACAAAATCCACATATGCAGATGCCCTTAACTGTAACCTGCCCAAGCAACAAGGACCTCTGAAGCTGAAACGCAAACACAAATCACAACCAAAGTGTCAGTTCACAAAACCAGTGTACTATCCAGCAACAGCCCCTAAGGCAAGACAACCTACCTAACACTTTAGTCATAGGTGACTCTATAGTCTGGAACGCTGATGTCCCACTCACCAGGTTGAACAAGGAGAAAATTACAGTCAGCTGCCTGTCAGGTGCCAGATTCTGCCACATAACGCATGCACTCAAGTCACTCCACAACAAGTACAAATACGACTCTGTCATTGTCCATGCTGGAGTGAATGACTTAACACGTACGTCCCTGGACTACATGAAAAGAGACATGGAAAAGCTCTCGGATCATGTGGTCCAGGCAGGTATGACCCTAGCCCTGAGTAGCATCCTGCCTTCACCCAGAATGATACCACAATATAAGGACAAAATGATTGACTTCAACAATTGGCTAAGCTTCTGGTGTCATTCAAAGGGGATCCAGTATCTGTCTGCCTGGGACGACATGATCAACAGACCATGATACTTTGCCAGAGATGGTCTACACCTGTTGCCTCTGGGATTCAGGTTACTGGCTGAGGCTCTTGCCACCCCTATAGTGCCTTTTTTAGGCAAAGTTCAAAGGACAAAACCACCACCGTAACAGGTACAAGCATGCAAAATCTGAAGGTAATGCTACTCAATGCTAGAAGTCTAAACCTCAAAATGCACTCTCTCGAGGCACTCCTAAAAATGGAGAACATCGATATCTGTGCAGTAACTGAGACCTGGTTCAAGCCTCCAGAGAGCACCCCTGCAATACCAGGCTACAACTCTTACCACACTTTTCGGCTACCAAACCAGGACCGAAACACTAAAGGTGGAGGAGTGTCAATATTCACCAAGGATATTCACACCACCAGGCTAGTTGCCCAACACAATGCGTCTGAAATTCGCCAGGTGCAACTAACACTAGGTAAGACTGCAATCCAAATTGTAGCTTGCTACAGATCCCCCACCATACCCCATTATTCTCACTACACCTTTCTAAACATACTGGAAAATATTAAGGTAGAACCAAACACCCTAATACTGGGTGATTTTAACTGCCCTGCCATTAACTGGGAAAACTACTCCTGTACCAGCATCTTTGCCCAACAGTTCTTGGAATTCATAAATTCCAATGCCCTGGATTAACTAATCCATAGTCCCACCAGGGGCTCCAATATCCTAGACCTGGTCATTACCAACATGGGAAATCAATGCTCCACACCTATGGTCACCCCCTCATTAGTCAGGTCTGACCATAAGATAATCACCCTTAACATCC
Organism: Protopterus annectens; assembly: GCF_019279795.1. NCBI lineage: Eukaryota > Metazoa > Chordata > Ceratodontiformes > Protopteridae > Protopterus > Protopterus annectens. The sequence goes on from NC_056746.1 coordinate 709,364,767, forward strand.
ACATCCCATCCCCACCCCCCAGTAAGGAAACCTCCATAAAAAAACTTCTCCCAAGCCAACTTCATGTTACTCAATTCAGAAGTGACAAACTTCATGACACCCATGCAGACGGGAACTGAAAGTTCAACTGCTGAATCCTACACTAAAGCATTGTACGAGCACATCCACTCATGCATGAATCGTGCCATCCCTAATAGAACCAAGATGCTCTCATCCAAAAAAAGGAAGCCAATCTGCTGGTCCCCTGCCATAAACAAACTTTACAACAAAAGGAAGAAACTGTTGCAGAAAAGAGGAAAATCCCAGGATGCAAAAAACTCCCTTCCCAGTCTCAGTAAGAAATTGAGATCCCTCATAAAATCCTCCAAAGCTAGTTACGAAAATAAAATTGCCAAAGATTCCAAAGACAACCACAAGGCATACTATAACTATGTCAAGAATCTAAATGGCAATGCTCAGATCTGCTCTGAGCTAAAACAGAATGGCATCAAATACACTGATCCCAAGGATATTGCCAATATCCTGGAAGATCGATTCAGTACCAACTTCACTCCCCTCTCACCCCCTAAATGGCCCATTTCAATACCGGAAGATTGCCAAATTCTGGTAATAATGGCCACACAGGTAAAAAAACGCACTCTCTAAAGCTAAGAATACAGCATTCATGGGACCAGATGACACCCCGGGCTGTGTACTACATGAATTACAATATGAACTGGCACCTCACCCAAGTGTCATGTTTAATCATAGCCTCACCTCAGGTTTCATGCCCACTGAGTGGTGCAGAGCTACAGTTATCCCACTCCACAAGGTGGGATCCACCTTGCATCCCAGAAACTACCGTCCCATCAATCTGACGAGCCTTATCTGCAAGGCCATGGAGCGTATTATCATGGAACTTATAAACAAAGACACTGGCAACCTTCAAACACTGGACCCCACCCAGGTTGGGTTTGTGAAGGGCCGATCCTGTCTCCTGAACCTGACTGACTTCTTCAAATCAGTCTCTAGAGCCATGGACAAGGGTAAGGTGGTTCACACAGCCTATCTAGACCTTGTCAAGGCCTTTGACACCATCCCCCACTCTGAAATCATAGATAAACTTACTAAGCTGGGCATTAATCCCTACGTCACCCAATGGGTTGCTAACTGGCTTACTGATAGAACCCACACTGTAAAAGTAGCCAACTCCAAATCCAGCTCCAGACAAGTGACAAGTGGAGTACCTCAGTGTTCAGTCCTGGGACCGCTCTTGTTTGGCATCTATTTCTCTGAAGTACAGGCCAACACTAAAGGACTCTGGCTAACAAAGGTCGGAGATGACTGCAAACTGAGAGCCATTACTGAATCCCCAAATGATGTGGATACTCTACAAAAGGGCCTTACAGAAACAGATGCTTGGTTCCAGAGCCATGAGCTCAAGCTCAATGCCAAGAAATGTATAGTTATCCCCCTTGGGAAAAAACATGTACCCATGAATTACCAATAGGTGGCAGTACACTAAACACTGAAAGTGTGATAAGAGACTTAGGGACACAGGTGGACAGTGGTCTCACCTTCGATAACTACATCGCCACAACAGTCAGGAATTCCTTCTATGTGGCACACCTCATCACTATGGGCTTTTCATCAAGAAAAATGGAGGTCATTGTCCCACTGTACTCATCCCTCATTAGACCCATTATGGAATACAATGCCCCGTTTGGTATGTACCTCTCAAGACATCTGCAACAACTGGAAAGGCCGCAGAAGTACCTCACTAAAAGAATTACAGGCCTAAAGCAGATGCCTTACGCTGACCGCCTTAAAAAACTCCAGCTATACTCTGTCACATATCGTCTACTCAGAGGCAATCTCTGCTTAATATACAAGGCCATATCAAACCCAGAGCTGTTGGACATGCTACACTTAAAGAAATCCCAATCCCTCAGAGCCACACGCTCCAGTGATCTAAACCTTGTCATCACAATAAATCAAACATGCTAGAGGGATAGGTTCCTGACCCAGAGACTCCCCAGACTCTGGAATAGTTTTCCCATACGTGTCAAGCAGAGTGCCTCTTTGGCCCTCTTCAAAAGGAACCTTGACGAATGGATGGGAGAAAGGAAATTCACCCCGGGGATCACGTCAGTCACACTGCTAGACAGGGGTCCAGGGAAGTAAATAGTGTGGGAAGAAACAGCCAGGGAATTGTTATGGCTAGGCTTGTATAGGCCCTAGGCCCTACGAACCTATGAACCTATGAACCTTATGTTAAAATGTTGTATGGTCAATCTCTTTATTATACGTGTAACTGTAACCCACAGCGACACCTTATGTATCAGATATACTAAGCAAGGTGTGTTAACTTTATCTACTATAACCATCTCCTACTAGATTAGTTCAATCTGCACAAGTCTCCAGAAATAACCAATGTCCTATCAAATTCAGTTATGAAGTTCTTGCTGCAACAGACCGCTACTGCCAGCTGCTAGACAAACTAGTTCCTGAAACACATCTTAAAGGGTAAAGGGTATAACCTTTGTTAAGCAACCATATTCCAATAACCTTTCAAGAATTCTGCTATAAAAATCATAATTCAAGATAAAAAGCCTCATGTAATTGCACCATTATGCAAAATTAAAAAAGTAATATCATTATGCTGCCTTATTTGATATTTTTCCCTTTTTGTGAGGCGGCATTGCACAAACATTGCTATTCTGTAAGGACTTATTCTAAATGCAGTGCGGCACATGCAATGCTTTTGATAACATAAGGCTAATTCTTTGTCAGGAAGACATCTCATCAGCATTTCATAGCCAGTAAACTAATGCTTATGATATATGATTAAGCTGTATTTCTGCACTGCTCCACACCTTGTTGTTGTCTTTTCAGCTACAACATTCCATCATGAGCTTCATGCTTTACAGCAGGTGCAGTAATGGCTTATGAATCCCATCTTATAGCTTCTTTGGATTCATGTAATAATGGATACATGCATCCAATAATGAGAGAAAGATACTTAAAACTTATTTAATCACTTTATTGATTTATATTTTAGTTCCCATGCTAGTTATCACTACAGGTGAACAAATGAATCTTAAAATAATTTAACCAGCATAGCCCTTCAATGGGCTTTGGGGAGACAGTGATGGAGTCAGGGAGGCAAATCTGCTGTCACTGATACTGCCCCATCTCTTCCTACTGTTGCTGCTTAACTATACCCAGTTGTGCTGGTCCCTGTTGGAGAATGCTGTTATTCTGAAATGAAATGTTAAATTTAAGCTCACACTGAAATTTTCGGGAAACGTAAGCAGATAATGTAATGCAGAGAAATATATAAGCAAATAAATAAATATCTCTGCTCCAGTACTATATCTGGCAGTAAGACTCCCTGATGCCAGCAGCACATTAAACAGCATTAAGAAAGTATGCTGGCACTTGAAATTCTTCAGCATAGTGTGATTATATCACTCTTTAATTGTCTGCAGTCAGAAATGCTTTGTGTTTTCTTGGAAAATGTTAACTTCCTTCTGTCTGCTTGTCTCGTGTCTCATTAAAGCAGCACTGCGCACTGCTGAAGCATTTACCTAATCCTAATTAAACAGCAGGTCAGCATATACCCAGCCACATTTCAATGAGCAAGAAAAATGAATTTTCTTTACAAATCTCTTCCAAACTTTTGTGTTCTGGCATCAAAGTGACTATTTTTAGTGAGATAATTCTGTGCTCTTCATATCATAAAATGTCAGAATAGTTAGAAAAATGTGAAGAGTAGGGAGGAGGGATTTCTACAAACTGGTGTAGTGATGTTTCTCACTAATGCTACCAAATATTTTAATTGGAAATATTTCTGTTGTCATGAATAGTTTCTTATCAGTCACTTTCATTTCATTTTTCTATCCATTTCCCTGCACTCTGATGTGAGGGCAGCTCCAATGACAGATGTACATGCCACTTGTTTTGGGGACCTAGGAAAATAAAATCTTCATAGTAATTGCATATAGTAAGAGAAAAGCTCATTGCAACAGAGTTAACATTTAATAATAGAATGGACAAGCGCTAAGTGATGAAACAGAGAAGTGCAATATATACTGCATGTATGCTTTTGTGTTTGTGTGTGTGTGTGTGTGTGTGTGTGTGTGTGTGTGTGTGTGTGTGTGTGTGTGTGCGTGTGGGTGTATGTGTGTGCGTGTGCGCGCATGTGTGTGTGCACACGTGTGTGTGTGTGTGTGTGTGTGTGTGTGTGTGTGTGTGTGTGTGTGTGTGTGTGCGTGTGTGTGTGTGTTGTGTTTTCCATTCTAACCTCCATAAAATGCTCTTTTGTAAACATCTTATACAAAACCCTTACATGTTCTAATGACCGGGAAATTAGATGTTTTGGCACCATACCATCAACAATAATTTAATCATAATGCTTATATTATCTATACAAGTATTGTTTATTTGATAGAATGCTCATTTTGTCAAAAAAAATTATTTTCATCGAAACCACAAAATACTGAAAACTCAAAATATCCAATCATAAAATGCTGAAAAAGTCAAATCGAACCAAAAATACCTAATATCATGCACCACAAGTATAAAACATTGATCAAGTGGCATCTTGGTAATAGTACTGTTTTGGAAATGTTTTGTAGTAACTTAATGTGTTGGGTTAGGGACAGGGTTTGGGTTAGGATTAGCACACATGAATAAGGTGGTAGGCCCTGAGTACCACTTTACTCATGTGCCAACCCTAATCCTAACCCTGCCCCTAACCCTACACATTATGTTACTAAAACCCTTTTTTGTTGCAATACCACAACACAAGGCAAAAGGACATAGAAAACAGAGACAACACCAAACATGTAAAACCCTAAACCTACCCCTAAAATCTGTGAACTCTCATGCACACACCACCCACTATAAACTTTTCAAACATTCAGTTTCATAATCTACCAACAAATACTATAAAAATGAGCTTTCAACATTGTAAGCAGTCAGTCAAATGAACTTTTGACATTTTGAGCATTCAGTCCCTATGATTCAATAAAATCCATGTAGGCTCCATGTAGAGTCTACATGGACTGTATCAATGTACATGACCATGGCTCCCCTTTGGCAGTGTGCCATGCATATTGAGTCAATGCAGGCAACAGTGTAGAGGCTGTCCTGTAGTTGCGGACTGTCCAGAAAAATTCTGGACAGGAGGTAAGCACAGGACAATATTTTATTTTTATTAATCTTTATGAGATGTTTGTGTGGTGCGGCACGGTGCTTAGCGATGCCAAGCTGTACTTATTCATATACAGCAGATATTTGGAATATATGTAAAAATAGAAACCGGATGCAATCAATTGTATTTTTTTGTTTGTTTTTGATTTATTTTTGTTTGCGCGGTGTAGTGCAATGCTTAGCAGTGCCAAGCTTTGCTTATATATATATATATATATATATATATATATATATATATATATATATATATATACATATATATATATCAACCATTTAGTATATATTTAAAAATAGAAACCAGATGTAATCAATTGTAATTTAAAATTTTTTTTTGTTTTCTCCCTGTTTGCATGGTGGCGGCGATGCTTAGCAATGCCATGCTCTGCTTATGCATATATAGCAGCCATCTGGTGTATATTAAAAAATAGAAACTGGATGTAATTAATTTAAATTTTTTTATTCCCCTCCTCTTGTTTGAGCACTGCAGCACAGTTCTCAGCAATGCCTCCAGACATCTAAAAAGAGAAACTGTATGTATTCAATTATTGTAATTCTGCTGTGCTTGGCAATGCTTAAACCCGCACAGTGAAACTGTGCAATGCTAACGTACCTTAGTAGTATATGTGAAGATGTACTGCTTCACTCTACTATCCAAGTGGCTAGATAGGATGAGTCATGACCTACAGTATAGTAGGTCCTGTATTACAGTCCTGAGCAGTCATACGTTTTACATTTATTGCTATGAAAATGTGTCAGGTGACTGAAACAGTTTAATTTAAAATAAAAAAAAAAGTTACAGTTAGAAAAGCTGCATGATGCTAAGTAGCACTTATACATGGCCAACGATTTACATCATTTGCGTGTTGCTAAGCTCTGCTTAAACATGGTTTGTGCAAGTTTGTACAATGCTCAGCTCTACTAATTTTTTTGTGCAAGTTTGTGCAATGCTAAGCACTGCTGTTCTTTTTTGAAAGTTACAGTATGATGTGTAAAGGCTGGAATGTAGCCTATATGAAGGCCAATAGGCAGGAATTTCACACCATTCAATGGAGTCTTCATTTGGCTTTTGATATGCCTGGTGGTGTTGAAGAGGAAGTGCACTTTTGGGCACAGAGTTGGGATGTACAGGAGTCCAAAGTTTTTGTTGGACTCCTAGTTAAAAACTATGAAAACTGGCTACTGCAGGGCCATTACCAGGGCTCGGAATGTAAGTTTGACACCTGGGATTAGTTGGCTAGGGAACTTACCAGTACTATTGGTATCCCCTGCACTGGTGAGCAGTGTCATCACCACTACAAGGACCTGAGGCATAGGAAGAGGGGGACCCTGGACATCTGGGTCCAAAAAGCTCGGGCTGGGCAGACTCCACAGATATGTAAGTATGTTTGGTAGTACTTTAGAAAAGTGCAAGCTGAATCTGTGCAAAACTGGTATGCATAATGGTTTGCTTCTCTTACAACAGCTGCAGAAGAGAGGGCTGAGAATGCCCAGTCCCATGCAGGGCACCTGGCCAGGATGAGATGATCGTGTGGCAAGTAGTGAAACCTCAAGCTAATAACTTAATGCATAATGTACTTTTATAATAAATTAATTACAGATTTTGCAGTCTTAACAGTCAGGTATGACATACATGGGACATCTAACATGTCTAGTAATGTGTCTCTGCCTGCTTGAAATGGTAAAGCAAGTTAAATCAAGTAAACATATACTACTGTGTAGTATAGCTTCCAAACATCTGTTAATGTTGGGGTCTACCCAGATTAAGAGTCACTGTTCTACTCATTGTGTGAAATATGCTGTAGATTACACTCAGTTAGAGGACAGGGTATATGGGTTATTCATTTGAAGTCTTACACAGCTATCCATGGTCTACATGCCAGACTTGAAGCAAAATTAATCAATACATTTTAAAGGGTGATGGTGCTTTGATATGTAATGTTTTCAAATAAAAAGTGCTCACTATTCCTGTATTCACTGCATTTGGGTTCTAATCTGACACCAGTCAACTGTTAAGTGCAAATTAATAAAGACGGCGAAAAAAATGTCTGAAATAACTGTAGTGTAGTACCCACAGTAAGGTTCAATCCTGTGTTCTGGTCACTGTGTCTGAAATAATGCTGTACATTCTTCACAAGCCAGGGCTTGCTGAGTTACACACCAGGAACACTTTTTTATTGTACAGAAACAGCTACAAAATGTACATAAATGCCACAATACATTTTCATCATAAAACTTCATCAGATGTAACACCAGAAACACAAAAAGCCCCCTATTTATACCATATGACTCTAAGCATCATTAAACAATTAACATAATTAGATCAAATAGCTAAGAACATTTTAAAACTATAAAGTGCTAAAAAAAATTCAAAGTATACAAAATCATAAAGAAAGTACTCGTAGTTCAGCTTAATAGAAATTCCTAACCAACCCTATCACAACCAAATTATAATAGTATTAAATGTTAAAAACAAAATTAAAAGTACCATTAATCAGACTAAATATTATATTTGTTAAGAAACATGTCCAAAGTCCTAAACTGAATTTTAAAAACCATCGTAAAAAATCATTGTAAAGATTTAAAAGCTTTAATAAGTAACACTTCTTGTAAATAATTATATTATATAAAAACTTTTTCATAGATTCATAGGTAGGTACTAGGCTATTGGCCCAAGGGCCTAAGTAAGCCTAGCCAACATGGTTCCCTGGCTTATGCCACCCAAGAAAGTTAATTTCCTATGCCCCTGTCGAGCAGAGCCACAGAAGTGATCCCCAGGGTGTATTTCCTATTTCTCATCCACTCATCAAGATTTTTCTTGAAGAGTGCTAATGAGGAACTTTGCTTGACATAGATGGGTAGCTTGTTCCAGAGTATAGGAAGTCTGTGGGACAGGAATATATCCCTCCAGCGTGTCCTGTTTATTGTGATGACAAGGTTTAGGTCCCTAGAGCGTGTAGCTCAGAGGGATTGGGATTTCTTAAGGTGTAGTATGTCCAACAGCTCTGGGTTTAACATTGCTTTATATGTTAGGCAGAGATCTCCTCAGAGCAGGCGATATGCTACAGAGTAAAGCTGGAGTTTTTTGAGATGGTCAGTGTAAGGCATCTGTTTGAGGCCAGTAATCCTCTTTGTGAGGTACTTCTGTGGCCTTTCCAGCTGTTGAAGATGTCTTATGAGGTACATTCCAAAAGGGGAATTGTACTCTATAATGGGTCTAATGAGTGCAGAGTAGAGGGGAACAATGACCTCTTTTTTCCTGGATGAGAACCCTTTTGTGATGAGGTGTGCCACATAGAAGGATTTCCTAACTACTATGGCGATGTGATTATCAAAGGAGAGACTACTGTCCAACTGGGTCCCAAGGTCTCTTATCACACATTCGCATTAAGTAGACTGCCGTTTATGTGGTAGTTTGTGGGTACAGAGTTTTTACCAAAGGGGATGACAATGCACTCTTTGGCATTGAGATTGAAGCCATGCCTCTGACACCAGGCATCTGTCTCAGTGAGGCCCATCTGTAGGATGTCCACATCATTTGGGGACTCGACTATGGCTTCTAGCTTGCAGTCATCTGTGAACTTCATTAGCCAGAGGCCGTCTGTGTTAGCCTGTACTTCAGAGAAGTAGATGCCAAACAGGAAAGGTCCCAGGACTGAACCCTGTGATACTACAATTGTCACTGGCTTGAAGTCAGATATGGAGTCTGCAACTTTTACAGTGTGGGTTCTGTCAGTGAGCCAGTTGGCAACCCATCTTGTGATGTAGGGATTTATATCTAGTTTAGTGAGTTTAGCTATAATTCCAGAATGGGGGATGGTGTCAAAAGCCTTGGCGAGGTCAAGATAGGCTGTGAGAACCACCTTACCCTCATCTACGGCTTGGGTGACTGCCTCAAAGAAGTCGATCAGGTTTAGAAGGCATGCTCTGCCTTTCACAAATGAGAACTGGGTAGGGTATAGAGTTTAGAGGCTACCAATATCTTTGTTTATGAGTTCCATGATGATATGTTCCATGGCCTTGCAGACCAGGCTCGTCAGGATAATAGGGCAATAGTTCCCAGGATCAGTGGTGGCTTCCCATTGTGGAGTGCGATAACTGTTGCTTTGCACCATTCAGTGGGCACAGAGCCTGATGTGAGACTATGACTGAACATGGTGATTAGGTGAGGAGACAGTTCATTCTGAAGTTCATGTAAAATGCAGCCTGGGATGATGTCCGGTCCCATGGATGCTGTGTTTTTGGTTTTAGAGAGTGCAGCTTTTACCTGCATAGATGTGATTACAGGGACTCTGCATTCTTCCTGTATAGATATGGTTCGTTAAGGGGGTGAGAGGGGGGTAAAGTTAGCACTGAACCTATCTGCCAGGATGTTGACAATATCAGTTGGGTCTGTAATTTTTGTGCCATTGTGCTGTAACGCAGTGCAGATCTGGGTGTTGCCATTGAGATTCTTGACATAGCTATAGAATGCTTTGTGGTTGCCCTTAGAATCAGTGGCAATTTTGTTTTTATAGCTAGCTTTGGAGGATCTTATAAGGGATCTTAGCTTCTTACTGAGGCTGACCAGACAGCTCCTCCACTCATGGGATTTTACTCTCTTTTGCAGCAGTTTCTTCCTTCTGATGTAGAGCTTGTTTATGGCAGGGGACCACCAGATTGGCTTCATTTGTTTGGAGGATAGCATCTTGGTTCTGTTTGGGATAGCATGATCCATGCACTCATGTAAGTGCTTATAGAGTGCATTTGTGTAGGATTCAGCAGTCGTAACTGTATTGTCCATCTGCATGGGTGTCATGAAGTTTGCCACTTCTGTCTTAAGAAGTATGAAGTTAGCTCTGGAGAAATTTTTTACCTTGGTTTCCTTAATGGTGGGTGGGGGCGGGATGCAGATATCCAGGGTGATTAGCTTATGGTCATATCTGACCAAAGAGGAGATAATTTCAGGTGTGGAACACTGGCCACGCATGTTGGTAATGACTAGGTCTAGGATACTGTTGCTCCTGGTGGGGGTGAGACTAAGTTGATCCAGGGAATTGGAATTTATGAATTCCAGAAAGCGTTGAGTGAAGGAGTTGGCACTTGAGTAGTTTTCCCAGTTAATGGTCAGGTAGTTGAAATCACCCATTATTAGGGTGTCTGGTTGAACCCTAATATTTTCCAGTATATGAAGAAAAGAGGAGTGGGAATCCTGGGGCATGGTGGGTGATCTGTAGCAAGCTACAATTTGGATTGCAGTTTTGCCCAGAGTTAGTTGTACTTGGATATCCTCAGATGCATTATGCTGCGCAACTAGCCTAGAGGTGTGGATATCCTTAATAAATATGGACACACCTCCGCCTTTGGTGTTCTGGTCCAGGGTAGATGGCAGAAAAGTGTGGTATGAGTTATAGCCTCGTAATGCAGGGGTGCTCTCTAGAGTGTTGCACCAGGTCTCAGTCACTGCAAAGATATCAATGTTCTCCATTTTAAGGAGTGCCTCGAGTGAGTGCATTTTGAGATTTAGACTAATAGCATTGAGTAGCATTACCCTCACTTTTTGCTTGCCTGTTCCTGTTATGGTGGTGAATTTGTCATTTGAACCTTGCCTATAAATGGCGCAATAGGGGTGGCAAGAGCCTTAGCCAGTATCCGGAATCCCAGGGGCGACAGGTGCAGGCCATCTCTGGCAAAACATCTTGGTCTGTTGACCATGTCATCCCAGGCAGACAGATACTGGATCCTTTTAGAATGACACCAGAAGCTTAGCCAGTTGTTGAAGTCAATCATTTTGTCCTTGTACTGCGATAGCATTCTGAGAAATGGCAGGATGCTACTCAGGGCTAGGGTCATACCTGCCTGGGCTACAAGATCAAAGAGCTTTTCAATGTCTCTTTTCATGTAGTCCAGGGAGGTAAGTCTCAGGCCATGGAGTGACCTGAGTGTGTGGGTTATGTGGCGGATCCTAGCACCCGACAGACAGCTGACAGTAACCTTCTCCTTGTTTGGCCTGGTGAGTGGGACATCAGTGTGCCTGACTATAGAGTCACCTATGACTAGTGTAAAAATACAACAACCAGGAACCAGGATCAGTCAATAGAATATATTCTCTCACCAGCGCTTCGGCACAAGCCTTCAAGGAGTACAAAAAAACTTTAAAAAGACACACCTTTATATATACACCCACACATCAATTATACAATTAAAAGCAATCAGTTAAATCAGTACTTTCCAATTACATTCAAGATTTAATCCCAAGGGGGACATAGTGTTCAACTTTAAAATAAACAGACATTAGTTTCATTTTATATACTTCATCTGAACAAAATCCTACAGGTAGTCTTTCCAGAATGCTAGCCTTTAAATCATGCACATTGGAATTGTGGCATTCTAAAAAATGTTTGACCATAGGTCACTCTATCTTATTGTTTCTTATATTTCTAATATGCTCTTGTAGCCTGCTTTTAAATTTTCTTTTTGTTTCTCCAATGTATACAAGGCCACATGAGCATTTTAGGGCATATATAACCCCTTGTGTTTCACAGTTAAATATTTCTGATGGAGATAATCTGTGTCCATTGATAAAGTTAAGTGTTCTAATCATATATGTACAAACATTACAATGTCCACACGAATAAGTGCCTAAGGGTATATCAACAATAGTAATAGAATCAACTGGAAAAATAAAATTATTGTGTACTAAGATATCCCTAAGGTTTCTACCTCTCTTGTACGATACACCTATATATGGGCACAAAATATTGGCTAGCTCATTATATTTAAATAAATACTTCCAATAATATTTTACTATATCAATAAGTATAGGACTAAATAAACCATAAGTGGTAATGAAGTATATTTTTCTCTTTTTATCTGTCTTATGTTCATACATATTAACCGTATCAACATAATTTTGAACATAATCCTGGACTCTATGCTTAGTACTGCTTCCCTCTAAGATTCTGTTAATAGCAGTAGATACATTTTCCGGATGGCATCCCCTAGAAATAAGCATATGATATAGTCTATTAATTTCTCTATTAAAATCCACCTCATTATTACATAGTCTTCTAATTCTAACACATTCACCATAGGGAAGTGAAGAAATGGTATGGGGTGGATGACAGCTACTGCCAAATAAATACCAACCTACATCTTCAAATTTCCTATGGACTGATGTAATCAATTCGTCATTATTAATAGTAAGTGCAATATCTAAAAACGTTACAGCCCTAGAAACTTGCAGACCATTAAAACAAAAAACAAACCTATTCTGATGTAACCCACTAACAAATATATTAACCTCTTCACAACCTCCTTGACATATAAAAATAAGGTCATCAATAAATCTATAATAATATATTACATGATTATTGAAAAATTCAGAATGATACAAATACTCCAATTCATATAAACCCATAACAAGATTCGCATACATGGGGGCAAAAGGAGCCGCCATGGCTGTACCTTGACAGTGATGAAAAATTACATCATTAAATGTGAAATTATTTTTTTTAAGACAAAAAAGAAGCAGTTCCATTATATAATTCCCCCTAGGGTTATCCCCAATAAAATAATGAACTGCTTCTAGACCATGACCATGCTTAATATTGGTGTATAGGCTACACACATCTAGTGTTATAAAATACGGTTCCATATGAAACCATCGAAGTAACACAACATCGAGTCTCACATCATCGAGACCACAACATCGTAAAGTGAAACCAGTGAAAATGGAAATCATCGAGTTGCACAACATCGAAATATAAAACACGAACAACACCCTGTGACAGTCCCATGCAGTAAATAAACAATAATCGGCGGCACACGTAAATACCCCCTGTGGCATCATGGTAGCATTACCTACGAAACATGCCAATACTAGAAATATTTTGCAAAAGTAGACTTATTCACCCGTATTCTAAGTAACGCATAAGAACGGAATGGAAACATATTCATGAAGGGAACATCATGTTTCCATTCCGTTCTGATGCATGGGACTGTCACATTTCTAGTATTGGCATGTTTCGTAGGTAATGCTACCATGATGCCACAGGGGGTATTTACGTGTGCCGCCGATTATTGTTTATTTACTGCATGGGACTGTCACAGGGTGTTGTGCGTGCTCGTGTTTTATATTTTGATGTTGTGCAACTCGATGATTTCTGTTTTCGCTGGTTTCACTTTACGATGTTGTGGTCTCGATGATGTGAGACTCGATGTTGTGTTACTTCGATGGTTTCATATGGAACCATAAAATACATGGGCTGGATTTAGGAAAGCTTGCACAGAGTGCAAGAAGAGTGTAAGAGCTCACGGCGGCAATATGTCTGCCATGTGAGCCAGGTACAGCCGGCAGGGGCGTGCACGAGAGCTGCTAAAGTTACTCTTGCACGGACAGCATCATGGTATGTAAATTACCTCATTTGCTGCTGAAAGCTATACAAATGAGGTAAATTTGCAATCCAGGAAACACTAACCTGTCCGTGGAAGGTTAGTGTTTTCTGCAGAAATGTACTCCATTGGTAACGGAGTACTGTTCTGCAAATAGTTAAACATAGCTATGACAGCTCCAAATAAAGGATGCATACAGTTGAGGAAGCATGCCAATGGCCAAATATAAGGCCATTGGCATTTATAAATGTTTAAAATTATTAAAATCTAACTTTTTCCCCCAGATTTCTGATGTTTAAGCATAGCGCAGCACCACGCAAACGTGCAGCATTTTAAAAAAACAAGAAAATAATTTAAAAATAGCCAAAAATAGGCATTTTCACTAAAAAGCTTATCCTGCCATGCAGGTGAATAGCAGGCTGAAGTCAACATGGTCACTGAGTAGTGGTTGCTAAGGGGGGAAGCTCAGTGTGAGAGATGTGACCATGCATTAGCAGGCAATCCTATGCAAATGACGATAAGAATAGTGAATCCCAATTTTCCCCAGCATGTGAGCCATGTCCCAACAGTTTAAGTGTAGGAGTAGGTGAATAGAAGAGTAGAATATAGGTGACATCATGAGGGGTATGTCAGAAAGGCTGTAAGCTAATTGGAGCACAGTGGCTTGATTGCCCTGAGTTGCTCAGGATTGCAAGAGGAGTGTCTACAGTTGTCCTATTTGAAAACCTGAAACCAAAGGTGCACACTGTTAAAATATCGGAAATTTCTTGCAAACGTGCACACAGCATGTGTGCTCATGCGCGCTCGTGTGCTAGTGTTTGCGCCGTGCTGCCCCGGGCGGAAACAGAAAGGGAAATGGAAGGAAAAGAAGTAGTAGGAAGTTAACCAAGGAGAACTAGCAGAGCTGCCAGGTGAAATATATCAGAATCAGCCAATTACACAGGCAGAAGACTATCCCAGCCCAGCACTTTAAACTCTGCAAACAGCATTCCCCCCCCTGTTTTTTTTCCCAAGAACTCTGCAACACTGCAGTACACAAAGAGGGAAAGCTTAAAAAGTTTAAGTCAGACAAAATGTTACGGGCTGCTCATGCTATCATAAACCAACATATGCAAGGTGCTGAGGGTGGTGATGTTGTGAATGCTGCTGAGCAACCTACAGTGAGGAGATGGAGAAGAGTGTACAGACCCAGGGTAACCTACCAGGGGCTACATGAGCTGGAGATAGTGGAGCACTGTAGTGTGGACAGAGACCTCCTGCAGCAAATTGTTGAGCAGTGCCGGCCATGTCTCACATACAGAACCAGCAGAGGGGCACCCATCCCAGTGGATAACAAGGTATGTGTTGGCATAAGAATACTAGCTACAGGTAGCTTCCAGAGACGAACTGATGATATGATGTGGATTTCACAGGCATCAGCATCCAGGGTACTCCACCAGTTCCTGGATGCCATGTCAACACATGTCGGTGACCATGTACATTTCCCCAATTCCCATGAGGCATTGGCCAGCAATATGCATTTTTTCCACCAACTAGCAGAATACCCTGAGGTAGTGGGTGCAATAGACTGCATGCACATATGCATCAAAGCACCACTCGGTGAGTGGGGTAGGGTCTACATCAACCGCAAGGGCTTCCCCTCCATCAACTGCCAGGTCGTGTACGATGCCCAGGGCATAATAATGAATGTGTGTGCTGGCTGCCCTGGAAGCTATCACAATTCCCACATCTGGCATCTGATGCAGCTGTACCAGAGATTTGCCAATGGGGACATCTCTGATGGTCACCTAGTGGGGGATGCTGGATACGCACTGGAGACATGGCTGATGACACCCATCAGAAATGCAGACACACCTGAACAAGAACTCCATAATGAGGCACATGCACAGATAAGAAACATAATTGAGCATGTGTTTGGGATGCTCAAGTCATGGTTCAGGTGCCTGGACACATCTGGTGGAGCCTTGCAGTACTCACCAACTACATGTGCCCAAATTGTTATGGTATGTACCATGCTACACAATATGATCCTGTGGAATCAGCTGCAGCAGGAACAGCATGGGGCAGGGCCAAACAGCCACCCACCATTGCCAAGGCCTGCACAGGCACAGCGTCACTCGAAGGAGGAACAACCTGAGCCTGCCCCAGTAGGTAGAAGGAGGCGTGCCCAGTATGTCCTGGCCTTGGCAAAGAAGCAACACATAGCACATACACTGACTCATTAGGAACCCTGGAAATGACACCTCTCTCTAACTCGCACATACAGTAAAAGGGATGCCTAACTTGACACTACTTGTTTTCAAACATGTATAGGGAGTGTACTATGTGCATCCAACATAGGCAGCCCTGCAGCATCACCTGAGGCATGAGTGCCCTATTCTAAGCAATATAAAGCACTGCTAAGCACATTTTACCAGTATTGAGCATATTTAAATACAATTGCGCGTAGGTGCGCACCACGCTAACCAGCGCAAAGTCGAGCAAAGTTGGGTAAACACGCTCACACCTACATTACTGTTCCTTATCTAATCAGGTCTGCCCAGCAGAAAAATAAAAAGCAGTGACAGGGCTCAAACTCAAGATACTGTGCACTATAGTCAGAGTACTGAACCACTAAGCCATGACAGCATTTCACTGGCACAGACACAACTTAAGTCACTCACACATACCAACTGGGGGGGTCACATACCTAACAGTCACAGCCAGCAGGATAATTGTAGATGAATGCAAATGCAAACAAATGCTGTATCATGCTCTCTGAAGAGGTATATGAGTAACATATGCAGACAGATAACAACAGGCCAGATAGTGTGATGTGGGCAGGGTAGGCTATGAAGTCACAAACTAATATGCATGTAATTGGAAGCTAAGGTCTGTAGTACAGTGATATGCCTCAAGCCAGTATGATAGGCAACAGTACAGACTGAAATGGAGTACCTGACATAGCAGTGCAGGCCTAGGAAATGTGTATAAGTGTCAGGTGTACCGCTCATCCTATGTGCACCCTCAGTAACAATCAGGTGTGCTCCCCCGGGTAGAAATGTACAAATAATAGCTGTCCCCCCTGTATGTAGAAATGTTGATAAGTCTGTGCAAATTGACTCATGGAAGCCCTGCAGGCACAGTGTGCTTCCTATCGATGTACAACACAAAGGTGAGCCCTGAAGTAAAAACCAACTTGATTTTTCATACACTATATGCCCATAGTGGATATGCTCACACACACAAACAAATTTAGCAAATTTCAGTCAGCAACATACTGAAAGGTCATACTGGGCATGCTCACACACTTAGGCCATATCCGAGTATAGCAGTGGGCCACACATATCTAGAAGTTGCAGTTCTTACTCGAGACACTTGTCACTATTCACCAATCCTGCCTTCCGCACACAGTGAAATGAAAACAGACCCATGTAATATATTGGACCCCTGTCATAAGTAAACTATGTACTACAAGTACTTAAGCTGTTCAAAGAAAGTGAAAATCCAAAGAAGATCAATAAATCTCCGATCAGTATCATCAAGAAACAATGAGCACTCCTAACATTATCCAAGCCATGTTCTGGCAAAAATATTGCCAAAGAGTCCATAGAGAACCATGAAGCTTTCTTTCGCTATGTCATAAATATCAACGTAAACTCATATATGTTCTGAGTCAGTGCAAAGTGTAAATGAATACATGTGCATGACTGACATTGCCAACATCTTGTCAGACAGGTTCATACATATTTACCCCACTCTCACTAACAAAAGGTCCCATTACCATACCCGGAGATTGTGAAAACCCAGAAATCACATATACAATGGTTAAACAGCTCTATCCAAACCTAAAAACATGGCGTCTATGGGATGACGTGGTTTCCCTGGCTGTGTCATATGTGAACTCCAAAGCAAACAGACCCTGCACCTGAACAGTCTGTTGAGACTCACCCTCTGTACAGGATATGAAACTGTTGAATGGGATACAGCAACATTTGGCACACTCCACAAGTGTTGGTGCACAACAGAGCATGGGAACTATTGTCTTATAAGCCTAATAAGCCTGATCTGCAAGGCCATGGAGTCCATCATTATGGAACGCATAAACAGAGCTATTGGGAGCCTACAAACACCCAACCCTACCCATTTTGGTTTGGTCAGGGGCAGATCATGGTTCCTAAACGTGCTAGATAGTTTTCAAGGCAGTCACCCAGGACACACATCAATGAAATGAGCTACACATGGCCTACATAGACCTTGAAAAGCCCTTTTCCAACATCCCACACACATGTCGTATCCACAAAAATCAACAAACTGTGCATAAACACGTATGTCATCTGATGGATTGCCAACTGGGGCACAGATAGATCCCACAAGGTAAGAATTGTGGTCTTCCTGTTGGACTGTAAGCTGGTAACAACTGCTGTCCCCCATGGCTCAGTCCTGGGACCCCTCCTGTCTGGTGTATACTTTTCAGAAATACAGTCAAACACACAAGGGCTATGGTTAGGAAAGTTTGTAGATAACTACAAAAAGGTTGTCATAATCAATGTTTGGGACAACAGAGACATCCTTAAAATGGGTCTCAGTCAGACAGATGTGGTGTCAAAATTATGACCTCGAGCTACAGTCATACAAATACCACACAGTTGCCAACACCCTAAATATGGTGGTAATAATAAGGGATCTATGGACACGTGGATAGTTATCTCTACTTCCAGAAACAGATTCACAAAGTGGTTAGAAAATCATGCTATGTATCCCCACAAATTGCCAATGTCTTTGCATGTAGGTCAAAGGAGGTTCCCTCTACTCATCAGTCATCAGACCCATCAGAGAGTATCAAGGCACACTTTCGATGAATCTGACTAGGCATCTTCAGTAGCTGGAAAAACCACTGAAGTACCTCTACTTCACAGAGGCCTATGGAACTTACCCCATGTGTGGCTCTGGCCATACCAATATATGCCTTTAGGCAGATAGACTATTACCTACCTATGTACCTATATATATGTAGGGGGAACACAGTATAGTAAGCCAAAGATGGATGGGCAGAGATGTGTGTAAGAGGGTGACCACGGCAGGGAGCCATCCAGGACTGTCCCAACCAGCACACATCCCAATGGCACAAAAGACATGAGGTGCACAACTCACCCACTGTACATAACAGCCACCAGTATCTGTAAGCATTACAGTGTGTGTGGTCCATGTGCCTGCTGTACAACATGACTGTACAATACAATGAAGTACACATCTACTATCTGTAGGCATGTACCTGTCACATAGGTTCATAGGTATGTAGAAGACTATCTTCATGAAGGCATATATTAGCCGAGGCAATTTGTGCAGCTTTCACCACCCCATTGGGTAGTCTCCTAAGCCCTAGTTGTAAAAGTTAGTACCCTAAGCCCCTTTCTAGTGGGGCTGCTGATGTGATGCCTGGCGTGAATTGTCTGTTTCCCATCCACTCATCAAGGTTCCTATAGAAGAGTGTCAGTGAGGGGCTCTGTCTGATGTACATTGGGACTCTGTTCCACAGTAAGGCAAATGTCTGGAATGGTACTCTATCCCACCAGCATGTTGTATTCATTGTTGTGATGAGGTTCATATCCCTTGGAGTGTGTAGTGTGACTCAATTTTGTTATCAGTAGATGGAGCATGTTCAACGGTTATGTGTTGGACATGGCTTTGTATGTTAGGCAGAGTGTGCCTCTGAATAGGTGGTATGCAATGGAAAACAGATTTAGTTTTACCAGTTGTGTTGCATAACACAACTGTTTGAGACCAGTAATCCTCTTGGTGAGGTACCTCTGTGGTCTCTACAGCTGCTGGATATGTTTAGTCGAGTACATCCAAAATGGTGCATTGTACTCAATGATGGGTCTGATGACTTAAGAGTAAAGGGCCACCACTACCTCTTTTGATCCTGATGCAAACCCTTTGTTGATTAGATGGGCCACATAGGATTTCCCAATCACTTTGGTAACATGGTTATCAAAGGAAAGATGACTATCTACTTGTGTCCCCAGATACCTTATTACCTTGTCAGTTTTAAGAGGGTAACAACTATGTGGTAGTTTGTGGGTACTTTGTTTTCCCCAAAGGGGATTACTATGCATTCTTCCACATTGAGCTTGAGGCCATGATTCTGACACCACACATCTGTCTCATAGAGTCCCTTCTGGAGAATATTTGTGTCATCCAGGGAATCTATTATGATAAACACTTTAAAGTTCCCAGCAAACTTAGTCAACCACAACCATCCTGTGTTGGCATGTACTTTTGAGAAGTCTATACAAAACAGGAGGGACCCCAGGACTGAACCCTGGGGGACACCAGTTGTCACCAGTGTAGAGTCTGACATGTAGCCAGCAACTCTTAATTTGTGGGATCTATCTGTGAACCAGTTTGCAATCTATCTTGTGATTTATGGATTCATGCCCAGGTTTGTGAGTTCATCTATGATACCTGACTGGGGAATGGTGTCAAAGGCCTTAGCGAGGTATAGGTAGACTGTGTTGAGCTCATTTCAATCATCTGTAGCCTGGGTAACTGTCTCAAAGAAATCCACCCAGTTCAGGAGGCATGATCTGCATTTGATGAAGCCAAACTGGGTGTGCTCAACTGTGTGAAAGTTCCCAATGTCTTTATTGTTGACTTCCATTATGATTGGCTCCATTGCCTTGCAAATCAGACTCATCAGGATCATAGAGCGTGAATGCCAAGGGTCTTTTGTGGCCCCTCCCCTGTGGAGTGGGAAAAATGTTGCTGTGCTACATTCTATGGGTACATATCCTTTAGAGACAATGTAGAGAGAGGTGTAGGTATCCTTGATGAATATGGATACATCCCCACCCTATGTGCTATGATCTAGGTTCTGATGTTGGAAGGTATGGAATGAGTAGTATCCTGGTAGTGCTGGTGTGCTCTCTATTGCCTTAAATTAGGTTTCTGTTACTGCACAGATATCAACATTCTCCATACTGAGAAGTGCCTCGAGTGTGTGCATTTGGAGGCTGAGACTTCTGGCAATGAGTAGCATTTAGCTCACTTTGTGGTTATTTGTGTTGGTTACAGTGTTTGATTTGTCCTGAGTGACCGGTGTTCCACACCTGAAGTCAATGCCTTATTGGTCCAATCTGACCATAAGTTTATTATCCTACATATCCACATTCTGCCCCCACCCCCCATTAAGGAAACCATGTTAAAAAATTTCTCCAAAGCCAACTTTATGCTTCTTAAGATGAACTTCAGGACACCCATGCAGATGGAAAATACAGTTATGACTACTGAATCCTACACAATTGCACTTTATAAGCACTTACATGAGTGCATGGATTATGCTATCCCAAACAGAACCAAGACACTATCCTCCAAGAAAAGGAAGCCAATCTGGTGGTCCCCTGACATAAACAAACTGCACAACAGAAGGAAGAAACTGTTGCAAAAGAGGGTAAAATCCCATGAGTGGAAGAGCTCCCTGGTCAGCTTCAGTAAGAAGCTGCGATCCCTGATAAAATCCTCCAAAGCTAGTTATGAAAACAAAATCTCCACTGATTCTAAAGACAACCACAAAGCATTCTATAGCTATGTCAAGAATCTCAATGACAACACTCAGATCTGCTCTGAGTTACAGCACAATGACACTAAATATACAGACCCAACTGATATTGCCAACATTCTGGCAGATAGGATCAGTGCTAACTTTACCCCCCTCTCACCCATGAAAGAGCCCATCTCTATACCAGAAAAATGCAAAGTTGCTGTCATCATGGCTGCACAGGTAAAAACCACTCTCCAAAGCCAGGAACACAGCATCCATGGGACCAGATAACATCCCAGGCTGCGTTCTACATAAACTACAGAAAAAACTGGCACCACACCTAAGTACCATGTTCAATCATACCCTCACCTCAGGCTTTGTGCCTGCTGAATGGTTATCCTACTACACAAGTGGGGAGCCACCACGGACCCCGGGAACTAGCGCCCCATTAGCCTGATGAGCCTGGTCTGCAAGGCCATGGAACATATCATCATGGAACTTTTAAACAAAGACATTGGTAATCTCTAAACTCTGGACCACAACCAGTTCGGGTTTGTAAAAGGCAGATCATGTCTGCTAAACCTGATAGACTTCTTTGAAGCAGTCACCAAAGCCATAGACAAGGGTAAGGTGGTTCACACAGCCTATCTAGCTCTTGCCAAGGCTTTCAACACCATCCCCCACTCTGGAATTATAGATAAACTCAGTAAACTAGGTATAAATCCCTATGTCACAAGATGGGTTGCTGACTGGCTCACTGACAATACCCACACTGTGAAAGTAGCAGACTCCAAATCCGACTTCAGACCAGTGACAACTGGAGTACCACAGGGTTCAGTCCTGTGTCCTGTCCTGTTTGGTATCTACTTCCCTGAAGTACACCCTAACACAGAAGGTCTCTGGCTAATGAAGTTCCCAGATGACTGCAAACTAGGAGCCAGAATTGAAACTACTAATGATGTGGGCATCCTACAAAAGGGCCTCACTGAGACAGATGCCTGGTGTCAAAGCCATGGCCTCAAGCTCAATGCCAAAATGTGCATTGTCATCCCCTTTGGTAAAATCTCTGTAACAATGAACTACAACATAGGCAGTAGTATACTTAACACTGAAAGTGTGATAAGAGACCTTGAGACACAGGTGGGCAGTAGTCTCTCCTTTGATAATCACATCAACACAGTAGTCAGGAAATCCTTCTACGTGGCACACCTCATCACAAAAGGTTTCGCATGCAGAAAAAAATAGGTCATTGTTCCCCTCTACTCATCACTCATTAGATCCATTATAGACTACAACGCCCCTTTTGGTATATACCTCAGAAGACATCTACAACAACTGGAAAGCCTGCAGAAATACCTCACAAAGAGGATTAGCGGCCTCAAATACATGCCCTACATAGACCATCTCAAAACACTCCAGCTTTACTCTGTCACATATTGCCTACTCAGAGGTGATCTCTGCCTAACATACAAAGCTATGTCAGACACAGAGCTGTTGGACATGCCCCACTTAAAGAAATCCCAATCCCTCTGAGCTTCGGCCCTAAAAAATGGACCAAAATACAAAAGAAGGGGGTGTATCCATTTTCATAAAGGATGCCCCCACCTCCAAGTTAGTGGCACAGCACGAGGCCTCAGAGATCATCCAAGTGCAACTAACAGTGGGCAAAGCTGCTTATCAGATTGTAGCCTGCTACAGATCACCTCCCTTGTCTCAGGACCCTCACTCAGCATTCCTGAGAACATTGGATAATATAAAGGTCTTACTAAACACCATGATATTAGGAGATTTCAACTACCCATACATTGACTGGGAGAATTACTCAAGTACAAACTCCTTTGCCCAATGCTTCCTAGTGTTTATAAACTCAAATGCCTTGGAACAGCTGGTCATCATGCCCACTAGAGGTGACAACATACTGGACCAACATGGGGGATCAGTGTTCCACACCAGAGGTAAACCCCTTGCTGGTAAGATCAGATCATAATGTAATCATACTGGACATCCACATCCCGACCCCACCCCCAGCCAAGGAAACCACTGTGAAAAACTTTTCAAAAGCAAACTTCACACTTCTCAAGCCTGAAGTGGAAAGTTTCAAAGCCCCCTTGTTACAGGATAATGCTATCCAATCTGCAGAATCCTTTACAAGTGCATTCTATGACCAACTACAGGGATGCATGGATTGAGCCATCCCAAATAAAACCAAGACTCACTCCTCCAAAAAGAGGAAACCAGTCTGGTGGTTCTTGGCCATAAATAAGATATACAACAGAAGGAGGAAACTACTACATGACAGAGCAAAATTCCAAAAAGGAAAGGCATCACTGATCATTATTAGCAAGAAACTACGATCGCTCATAAAATCATCCAAGGCCAGTTTCTAAAGAAAAATTGCCAAGGAATCTAAAGATAACAACAACGCCTTCTTTAGCTATATCAAACATTTAGGTGGCAACTCTCAGATATGCTCTGAGATACTGCAAAATGGCAAAAAATGCACTGAACCAATTGACATTGCCAACATCCTGGTGGACAAGTTCAGTGCAAACTTCACCCCCCCCTCACCCCCAAAAGGGCCCATGTTCATCCCAGAAGAATGCAGAGCCCCAGACATCATGGACATGCAGGTAAAAACAGCCCTCTCCAAAGCTAAGAACACAGCATCAATGGGACCGGATGGTTTCCCAGGCTGTGTCTTACACGAGCTCCAAAGGGAACTAAACCCATACCTAAATTCACTGTTCAGACTCAGCCTTACCATAGGCTACATACCCAAAGAATGGCGTACAGCAACAGTCATCCCACTCCACAAAGGTGGTGCCACAACAGAACCTGGGAACTATCACCCTATAAGCCTGACCAGCCTGGTCTGCAAAGCTATGGAGCGAATTATCATGGAACTCATAAACAGAGACATTGGGAACCTCCAGACACTAGACCCTACCCAATTTGGCTTTGCTAAAGGCAGATCCTGCCTCCTAAATCTAGTTGATTTCTTTGAAACAGTTACCAAGGCCATAGATGAAGGGAAGGTAGTCCATACAGCCTACCTGGACCTCACTAAGGCCTTCAACACCATTCCCCACTCTAGCATCATAGACAAGCTTACCAGCTTGAACATTAACCCCTATGTCACGAGATGGGTGGCCAACTGGCTCATGGATAGAACACACATGGACAGATTTGCGGGTGCCACGTCCGACTCTAAACCAGTCACAAGTGGCTTCCCATAGGGTTCGGTCCTGGAACCCCTCCTGTTCAGTATATACTTCACTGAGGTACAGGCAAGCAGGGGAGGACTATGGCTGACCAAGTTTGCAGATGACTGCAAACTGGGGGCCATAATCGACTCTCCGGCTGACACAGACATCCTCCAGAAGGGTCTTACAGAGACAGATACCTGGTGTCAAAACCATGAACTCAAGCTGGATGCCAAAAAATGCATAGTCATCCCCTTTGGAAAAAACAAAGTGCCCACAAATTACCACATAGGTGGTAATCCACTAGGTATGGAAAATGTAATTAGGGACCTGGGGACCCAGGTAGATAGTAACCTCTCCTTTGATAATCACATTGCCAAAGTGGTTAGAAATTCCTTCTATGTAGCCCACCTAATCACGAAAGGGTTCACCTCTAGATCAAGAGAGGTCATTGTGCCCCTCTACTCATCACTCATTAGGCCCATAATAGAGTACAATTCACCATTTGGTAAGTACCTTAATCGGCACGTGCAACAGCTGGTAAGACCACAGAAGTACCTCACCAAGGGGATCATGGGCCTCAAAGAGATGCCCTATGCAGCTCGACTAAAGAAACTCCAGCTCTACTCGGTTGCTTACTGCCTGCTCAGAGGTGATATGCCTGATGTATAAGGCCATGTACAACCCGGAATTAATGGACATGCTCCACCTCAAGAAAACCATATCTCTTAGAGCCACATGCAAAAGTGAATTAAACCTCAGCACAGCAATAAACAGGATGTGCTGGAGGGATAGATTCCTGTCCCAGAGACTTCCCTCACTCTGGAATAGAATCCCAGTTTATGTTAGGCAGAGCCCCTCGCTGACTCTCTTCAAGAGGACTCTTGATGAGTGGATGAGAAATTGTAAATTTACCCCTGGGATCACTTCAGTGGCCCTGCTAGACAGAGGTCCAGGAAACTAATTTAAAAGGAGGTGAAAGCCAACACATTCTGGCTAGGCTTATAAAT
The DNA here is from genome assembly GCF_019279795.1 of Protopterus annectens. Lineage (NCBI taxonomy): Eukaryota > Metazoa > Chordata > Ceratodontiformes > Protopteridae > Protopterus > Protopterus annectens. The sequence continues at coordinate 709,390,068 of NC_056746.1, forward strand.
GCCCTTGGGCAGATAGCCTAGTACCTACCTATTAACCTATGAACCTACACACTCTAGGGACCTAAACCTTGTCACCACAATAAACATAACATGCCAGAGGGATAGATTCCTGTCCAAGAGACTTCCCATACTCTGGAATAAACTACCTATCTATATCAAACAAAGCTCTTCAAGAAAAATCTTGAAGATTGGATGGGAAATAGGAAATTCACCCTGGGGATCACTTCTGTGTCTGTGCTCGACAGTGGCACAGGAAAATAAATTTATTGGGTGGCAAAAGCCAGGGTACCTTTTTGGTTGGGCTTGTATAGGCCCCAGGGCCAATAGCCTAGTACCTACCTATGAACCTATGAACCTTTGAGCCTTGCCTAAAAAAGGTAATATGGGGACAGCAAGAGCCTTGGCCAGTATTCAGAAGCATAGGGGCGACAGGTGCAAACCATCTGTAGCGAAGCAACAAGGCTTGTCTATCATGTAGTCACAGGCAGACAGAGACTGGATACCCTTTGAATGACACAAGAAGCTCAGCCAGTTGTTGAAGTTTATCGTCTTTCTTTTATATTGCAGTATCATGTAGGTGAAGGTAAGATGCTACTCAAGGTCAGGGTCATACCAGCCTGGGCTACATGATCATAGAGCTAATATATATCTCTTGTCATGTTGTCCTGGGAGGTATGTCTCAGATCATTCACACTGACATGTACAAAGAACATGTCATATATGTACCTGTTCTGAAGTGATGTAAGTGCTTGTGTTATGTGGTGGATCATAGCACCTGACAGACAACTGATAGTAACCTTCCCCTTGTCCAGCCGAGTGAGTGGAACATCTGTGTGCCTGACTAAAAAGTCATCTATTACTAGTGTGTTGGGTATGTTGTTTTTCCTTAGGGCCTGTTGTGAGGCACACTGCTTTGGTGTATTATGTGTTTTCTGGCGTGTGTTTAGAGGTGCATGTTGCTTGCTTGTCTGCTTAGGAGGATACTCTCTCTTTTTCAGATTAATATTTATATTCTCCAAGTATGGTAATGTGTATTAATGTGTATGTGTTTTGCTGGTTCTTATATTGTAGGTCTATGTGAGACAGTTGGTGTTGTGGTTGTATGACCATATTCCTCCTGACTGTATTGTCCAGTATTGGGTTGACAGAGCTTAGCCACCAGTTTGACCCTGTGTGTGCCAACATGTGGTGCATCAACCCATATATGATATGGTCATGGCCTCATGGCCTATGCATACAATACACTCACAATACACCTAGTATGATAAGCCTGCTGAGGTTAGCAAATGTGAAAAAAACCTTTGGGAAAACTGTCAGCAAGTAATATCTGCATTGCACCCTCTAACTCCATATTGCTTTCTGAAGTGTAAAGGTGTACTTATTTTGGATTAAGAACAACGCACTTGCCAACTGTGTGTGTGTGTGTTTCCCTGAGGAGAGAGCATCTTTTTTGGAGACTACTCACACCCCTTAGAAGTGGTATACTCATCTTTGTCAAGTCTGATGATGTCACCATCCTACAAATATACCTATGCAAAAAAGAAATCCCAGTAATGTGTATAGCACGTTGTTTAAATGTGTACTGCTGTAGTTTCATAATGTAATTATGTAGGGGTTCGAATCCTGCACTTGCCCTCTCTGTGTGTGAGAGGGTGTGTGCTTCCCTGGGAAGGAGTACCCTTTTTGGAGGCTACTCACACCTCTTAAAAGTGGTATACTCATCTTTGTCAAGTCTGATGATGTCACCATCCTACAAATATACCTGTGGAAAAATATAATCCCAGTAATGAGTATAGTGCATCATGTAAATGTGTACTGCATTATTATAATGTAAATAAGTAGGGGTTTAAATTCTGCACTTGCTAACTGTGTGTGCGTGTCTCCCTGGGGAAGAGCAACCTTTTTAGAGAATACTCACACCCCTTAAAAGTGGTATACTCATCTTTGACAAGTCTGATGATGTCACCATCCTAAAAATATACCTGTGGAAAAATGAATCCCCAATAATGTGTATAGTGCATTGTGTATAGCATACTACTATAGTATCCTAATGTAGTTAGGTAGGTGGTTTGAATCCTCCACGTGCCAAATGTGTGTGTGTGTGCTTCCCTGAGGAAATGTAACCTTTTTGGAGAATAATCACACCCCTTAAAAGTGGTATACTCTTCTTTGACAAGTCTGATGATGTCAACATCCTACAAATAAACCTGTGGAAAAGTGAAATTCCAGTAATGTGCATAGCATGGCATGTAAATGCATACTGCTGTAATATCATAATGTAGTTAGGAAGGTGTTTGAATTTCACACTTGCTGATTGTGTGTGTGTGTCCCAGGTGTGTGACACCATTGGTCAATGTGGAGTGGGTTTAGTTTTTTCTAGTGTATAAGATATCACAATGACAACTTTATGGGCATTACACATGTAAGGTAGCTGTGAGGCAAATACATACACATACATGTGACCTCAATTATTTCATAGGTGGGTATTCTGCTTTCTCCATGAAAACATCTGTTATCTTTGCCAGAGAGTGCTGGTGCTTTCCAGACCTTAGGTCACTTCTGTATGCTTGTGACAAGCTTAGCCACTGCAGTGATCCCTGGGCTACGTCTTCTGCTCCACATCCACTCATCACGGTTTCTATTGAAGAGTGTGAGTGAGGGTTTATGCTTGAGGTATATTTGAAACCTGTTCCAAAGCAAGCAAAGTCTGGCAAAGATGACTAATCATTATAGGTGTGCAACAACCTCTGTGGATCTGCATGCCAATCCTTTATTGCTTATGTGGTCCACAGAGGGATTTCCAAAACCCTTTGGTAATGTAATTATTAAAGGAGAGATGACTAAACACATGGCTCTATGTATACATTAGTACCTGTTCCACATTTTGGGGGCTACTACCTATGTGGTACTCTGGGAATACTTTGTTTTCTAAAAGTGGATAACTATGCTTTCTTTAGCTTATATCTTTACAGCATGAGTTTGACACCAGGTATCTGTCTCCATGATACCCTTTTGGAGGATGTGTATCATCTGGATAATAAAGTATAACCCACAGTATGCATTTTCATTAAACATGGGAAGACATATCCCTACTGTGTTTGCTTGTACCTAAGAAAGATACATGCCAAACAGGAGTGGTCCCAGGACTGAGTGCAGGTGAATACCACTTGTTACTGGTGTAGAATAGTACATGGAGGCTGCAAATGTTACTGTGTGTCCTACATCTGTGTGTCAGTTGTCAAGCCATCATCTAACAATAATTTATGGTCAGTGTGTTGAGGTTATGTATAATACCAGAATGTGGGATGGGTATGAATTGCTGGTGAGCTATAGCTTGGCTGTGTTGACCTCCCCTTCCTCACCTATAGCCTTGTTAACTGGCTTGAAGTCTGCTAGGTGTAGGAGCCATGATCTGGCCTTTAAAGAACCTAAGTGGATATGGTGCAGTGTTTGCAGGTTCATAATGTCTCTGTTAATGAGTTCCATAATGCTGTGCTCCATAGCCTTCCAGATAACATTTGTCTGGCTTATAGGGTGGGAGTTTCCAGGATCTGTTGTAGTTCTACCCTTAATCAATTTATGTTATCATTTGCACTGGGTGTGACAAGGGTGGACAAGTTTAAGAATAAGTATATTAGAGGGTCAGGCCAGGTTTTAAGGTTAGTAGACCAAGTCAGATATGCAGGATTAAGTTGGTTTGTTCATGTGCTGAGGAGGGATGCAGAGTATATTGTGAAATAGATGCTAAGGATGAAGCCGCCAGGTAACAGGAAAAGAAGAATGCCTAAGATGAGATTTATGGCTGTGGTGAGAGACGACGTGCAGGTGAATGGTGTGACAGCACAAGATGCAGAGGGCAGGAAGAAATGGAAACAGATGATCTACTATGGTGACCCCTAATGGGAGCATCCGAAAGGAGAAGAAGAAAACGTTGTAGCTCAACCCTTGTGTACTGTGAATACCATTACCATGCATCATTCCACAAGTATGTAACCTGTATAGAGGCTGCATCTGGACAGAGTGTTTAGGTGAGTGGTGACTTCATATATCAGCTTGTGTATGTCACAGCCAGGGACACTGTCCAGTACCACCGCCACTGTGGTTTGGACTTTGGTAAAGAGATGTTTTAACTAGAGTGTCTGTGAATCATCACATTTTACATTCTTCAGGTCTGGAAATGTGGCCCTTGTGTAATGACAGGGTGGTGAAATCCTCATTCAAACTGTCTGACAAGGAATTGGTAATGTCAGTCAGATAAGTGTACTTTGTGACCATTTACATTAACTGTGAACCGATCTGAGATTTCCCATGTAGATTATAAACAACACTAAAGAAAGCTTTAGTGTTGTCTTTGGGATATTTGCCATTTTGTATTTTGAAGCTTGCCTTGTATGTTTATTGAGGGATTGTATTTTCCCAATGATACTGACCAGAGAGGTTATCCCTTCTTGGTATGTCACTCTTTTTTGGTACAATTTCACACCTTCTATTATATATTTAGTTTATCGCAGGGGTCCATGAGACTAATGCACTTTTACTGTATAAGTGAGAATTTCTTGTGTTTGTGATAACACGGTCCATGCAACCCTGTAGGTGAACAGTGTGCATTACTAAAGGATTATGCCGCTGGGACAGTGTTAACCTTAGTAATGCAAACCAATGACAGATAGCAACAACAACATCACCCACAGCACAGTGTCAACCCATGTCATGCACACATATGCCTATTCAAGTTCGCAAATGTGTGTAGTACAATGCATACTGGCCACCAATAGTAACTATGGAGTGTTAACACTGGCCAATACAGGGCATGTCACCCTGCTCATGTATTCAATATGCATGCACATGCAGACAGTGCACCTCCACCATGTTCACAAATGTACACCTGCAAACCTGTATTGCACACACCCCACACTCACTGTCCACTGTATAACATATGCTGACACAACTACACACATCAGCCAAGTGGCACATGTGCAAACAAAACACAATTGGAATAAACACTGGTGAAAACAATACAACATTACTAATTACAGCTTTAATGCATCATGCCTGCTCAGCTACACCTTCAAGGATATCATTACACTTTACTGCTGACAACATGCTACACATCCAACCATTGCTATACTTTATTAAAGTCACCATGTGCATCATCACCATGTTAGCCTTTTCCTGCATCAATATTACAGATGACAGGAGGTGGCACAGGTTTCATCATATGCACAGAGTGTGTTGTTCGTTTGCCAGAGCCCTACACTGAGCCATACAATCGACATGTGTGTGTTACTGGCCAATGTTGATGTAATGTGTGCGGGTATGTGTTTGCCCTAGGTTTCTGGTTTATGTGTGTGTGTCTGCATGCACACAGTTCCACCATGTGACTGCCATATACGGGGATTTTTTGAGACAGCTACAGACTGTACCTGGCAGGCTTTACAGATCACCGTCTCTGGCCACGGATATGGAACCTGTGCCTGGCAGGGGTGGTACAGACAGTATCAGGTACTAATCCAGATTGGGTACTATCCGAAGAGGTTGACATATGTCCACTGGATCTAGGTCCCTGCTGGGACTGACCAGAGCCGCGTGCATGTGGTCTGCTAGGATGGTCTAAGGACAGCCCCCCAACATTACGGGGGCTGGTACTGGCACTATGGGAGCGGCTGTGACTTGCTGGATGTCCAAGGTGACCTCCAGCTGCTGATGTTGTTGGCATACATCCACATCAACGTCTCAACCATCCCGCACTGTCCTGACACACGGTCATGACATTGTGGAGGACATCCAATGTCTCACCCCAACATCTATCAATGACCTCAGTGTAGTTACATATGGCACCTGCTAGGTCATGGATACTGCCATTTACAGAGGTGTAATGAGCCCTCTGTGCCCTTAGTCCCTCTCTGGTGTACCGTTCCATTCGTGTCTGTGCCTCCATGACAGCCTGGAACATGTGTGTGGTAGAAAGAGGTGTGGCACGTCTGCCAGGAGCATGATGACCAGCAGTGCTTTGATGAGAACCCCTAGGCATCTGCCTATGTGGTACAGTTCCAGACATCTGGCTATGGCTGCTGTGTCCTGATACATGTGCTATAGATACCACACTGTCCTGGCCAGTGCCAACCATACACTGTTCCTCAGCTAAGGGCAATGGTGATGATGGATGTACAGGTAGTATGACTGTGTGCATGGATGGGGTGGTGACTTGTGTACTGTCAATTGATGGCCCAACAAAAGACCCTGACAAACCTGCCTGTGCCTATACACACCTATCCTCATCATCACTGTCTGTCTCAGTGACATCAGGTTCCCTGCTGTACTGAACCAGCTCCACCACGGCACCTGTGAGAGGAAAACAGGAAACACACTTTAAGACCTGAACATGATTTCAGACCACATGTACACATGCGCGCATGCACATATGCACACATGCACACATGCACACACGCACACATGTACACATGCGCACATGCACACATACACAAAAATAGACTCCTCCCTAAAGCAGACACACAGAACACCAGCAATCTCAGAACATACACAATAGAAGGTGATGGTGGGGCACAGTATCACAAGCAAAACAGTCATACCACACATGTCAGCATGCAGGACATGTGTTGCTCAACAGGATGCAGTGCAAGTGTAGACAGTCCTTGTTACTAACAGTATACATGGCTTTGATGCATGTGTTTTGTTATTAGGTGATGAGCCTCTTCCTGGAACACAATGCATACATGGACAGAACATTGCTGTGCAGGTATTCATAACCCTGTAACGTACTGTGCAACATAACTCACAGGTGTACATACCACTGCTGGCTGTGTATCCGTGTGTCAGATAGGTATCCAATGCTGATTATAGCCTATGTGGATTGAGCAAATAATTGTGGACACATTTTTATCACCTGCATGATGAGTATTCACACAACATCATCAGTGGTGCATGGATAATTGATAGAATACCATTCGGCCACATACCCAATATACGGTACTTCTGGTGAGTGTAGATCATATTGTGGACGTGCCAGTCTCATCCATGACATGGCATGCTAAAACACAACTGCATATTTAAACAATACACATACCCAATGTGTGTCATATGACCTAGCCACTCAATAGCATCACAAGACATATATGTGTCAGTTGTGCAAATGGTGATTGGTATGCATATTGTTTAGAGGTGCATATGTGTGCACACGCAACATTAAGGTGTATAGCAATGAAAGCTATGTGTAGTACTGTGGTTACAATAACTGGATGGGGTATAATACCATAGGCCATCATCACGAAGCATCATATGGTCACTCAAGGCTACAAATGTTTCCCAAACCAGCACTAATCATGCTGTGCTGGAACTGTACTACTTTGGCTACATTCACCATTTCACAACCAGTTATTATGTGAGTTTGTAAGGAGGCCAATAAGGAACATTCCCTGACATGAATATCTAGTGTGTTGCAGAGTGTTTAAATGTCCCATGACAGGCTTCTACCCCTCAGGTATATTATGTGTAATGTGTGGATGAGATTTTTGATACTGGAGTGTGTCTTTACAGAGGGTTTGGGAATCCTTTATGTGTAGCATGTTAAAATGCTATGTGTATGACACAGATGTGTATGTTATGTGCATGTTGAGTATCAACTGTGCCAATCCAATGGTCACTACAGTCTAGCCACATTTGTTTGAGATGGTTTGGTTATTGCATGTGTTTGAGGCAGCTAATCACATTAGTGAGATGTGTGTGCTCTTGCACCAAACATGCACAGCATGCATTATGGGTAGGTGTGTTACATGTGTACATGGCCTACACCTAAACGATGCCATGCACTTTTTATTACAATAATAAATGAAGAACTCACCAGCATCTGTCCGCTGCCTTGATATCACCCCAGAGGGACCTACATAGAGATGAGACAGTTTATCAGTGGCCACAACTGTGGCATTGCTACTGTGTGTTTGCAATCTTACAGTACAACAGTTTACATTCACAGGGCTACAGATTATGTTTCAAATGATCAGTATTGCACAACAACAGGCTTCACATCTTTGAACGACACACTCCACATCTCACATATGCATGATCTACCTGCACAGATAACAGTAGTCAACAGATATGCCATGATACCTGCATGCTCTATGTGTGCTTGCTGGGTGGCTCCAACCTCCATCATGGTGTATGTCTGCTGCTGTTGTTATTGGGCATGTGCCACCAGGCTCAGGAGCAGCTCCTCCGCTCTGGTGAGGTGGTGATGGATATTAACACCACCTCCTGTTGCAATCTGTTGTCTATGCACATCAGCAGCACGCTGATGGACATGTCTGAGAAGCGCACTGCTCATACGTTCAGTTATGCAGACATACCTCATTTACCCTGGGGACAACATCTTGCCACATTGCAGTATGCTCTGGTCCTAGCTGGTTCGTGAGAACATGAGACGGTAGTGCTGAATCATACTGCTAGTAATTATATCATCTTCAGCACTACTGTAACTGGGGTTCCTGTGATGGGCAATATTTCCTGGAAGACATAAATACGAAAATATGTCTGAGCAAGTCATATGGCACATTTAACATTATACAATACAGATATCACTGAACTGCCATATATAGCAATCTATTAGCTAACCGAGAGTGAAACACTGTTAACTGCCACTTATCACTGCTCACCCAACAATTGATTGAAAGTGCCTTGCTCACTCTCTATCTAATGAACCATGTTCTGCACAGCAACAAAATAAAATCACTATATTAGACTATACAAGAGTACCTGGCACACTGTATGCAACACGATGCACCACCTAGACACAGAAGATATACATCAAGCTGATGTGTAAAGAAATATATCATCCATCACAATCAGTGTAAGGTCCAGTGAATGTATTACTATTATACCACACAACTTGTTAATGGCAAACTTGTGGTCAATTGGGAATATAGGCCGCATACTGCTGTAGTACACTATGAATGTCACTAGATACGTAATTATATGTTTTACCACACATATGTCAAATGACATGTTACAGACATACCCACACGCACATCAGACATAATTACAGAACACAAAGGTATGACAACCCAGATAAGCTTTCAGTGTGTACTATACAGTACTGTGTATCAGTACTTACACAACCTTAATCTTGAGAAATGTAATCTGTGATGAATACAGGGACCAAACAAAACAGTGGATGCAAGCAATGTGTACATACACCATACTTTGCTGTACAGGCCCAGAGCTTCAAGTAGTACTACAGTACACACAGGATTTGGATTTAACATCGGTACCAATCAATAATCATAGATGTAGTGCTCAGGCCTACAATGACACACCCTAGTTAAAACCAAGGGACTTAATCACACTGTATGCAATAGCACGTGTTCTGCCTAGCAACAGAATATGCAGCTTTTTCTAGGATCAAAGCAAGGACCCATAATATCATGACATAAACAGTTTCCCACTAAGCTATCCCACAGATACATATTATATTCACAGACATATTGACCATCACAGTCAGTCAACAGTACAGAGAATCTATTGCAACAAGTAGGCGTAGGTGTGTATGAGTATATATAACAATATATATATATATATATATATATATATATATATATATATATATATATATATATATATATATATATATATATATATATATACACACATCCATTGGTCTACATATACATATATATATGTAGGCACATATATATGTCACCTTTCATAGTGAGAATATCAATTATACAAAGGATGTAAGGTGTACAGTAATATAATAAAATTGCACAGTCTTGGGATAAATGCATTGAAGGTGTTCACAGCCCAGGTAGCTTTAGCAGGCCTTACTGGCTTCAACATTACAAAATGAACAAACCACCCACAGTGTTTAACCACCACATGTCATATACCAGCACTGTATGCTGTCTTGTTTGTCACACATTAAAACCTATATACAAATATGCGCATACTAACCTTCACCAATATATATATATCTCCACCCTTCACAAACAGTTGCAATATGTCCCCTGCTCTATGCACATATACAGATGTGAATATATAAGACACATATATATTTCTCTGTATGTGTGTGGCATACACACACAAGTTCCACACTGTTGTAAGTCCCTGGACCTCACAGCTGAACTGTTGGGCCTTGCTGCAACACAAACAGGTGCCACATATGAACACACACTAATATTAGGGGGGATATCTATGGCTACAGATGCTAGATAAGCATACTAGACTGCTACAGCAGTTGCCAATGCTAAGCTACACTTTAATATGACTATCATGCATGTATTGTTCAGTCACATCCATGTTTATATAACGACAGTGCTAATCTCCCCAACAGCCATTGGCCACACTACTGTACAAAACACAGATAACATGGATCAGATCTTTGACATTTAATGCTGAGCTACACATATCACAGGTATTTCCCACTGTCCACAGGTACACACAGTATTGTCCATAGCAGTAGTTAAGCAGAACATCTGTGCATAAAGAAGTACTGCTGACACATATGAATGGTTCACATTATGTAGACTATTCTTCAATAACATCTACTACATGCCAGTAAATACATATGTGTCGCAAACCTTTCCTTTGTATGATTTGGTAATATTTCTTTTTCTTTTTCCTTTTCCTTTTCTCTCTCTCTCTGTCTCTGTCTCTCTCTGTCTGTCAGTTTCTGCAATGGAGTGATTGAGTTGGTGGCAGAGATTGTTGCCTGCTTTTGTAGGAATTTGCACATGAGCATGTGATGGCCTCTGCACCAATTAGTGGCCACCATGTGCTAACTGCATGTAGCCTGCTGTGTAGTAATTTCAGTAATCACTGTCATTGCAACCCAGTACTATAAATTGCTAACTCATGTAGGCATGGCCCTTTCAGCTTTCCAAGATGGAGATCATCCTTGTTTGCTGTGGACATCATTGTTTAAGACAGAAGGTTGGTATAGTTCTTATATCAGAAGCCAGAGTTGTAGCCAGAGATTTACATTTTGCACTCAGACCTAATGAGGCTGCTTCCAGTACCCACTTGTCAGTGTAGAAATGTACTCACCCTTCAAAATGCTACCCCAAGATACATGGAAAGATGTACTTTCTTTTTAACTGTTACAATTAAGTGACATACAAAGCTAGTTATTGAGATGTATTCCTTTGGCACAAGAATTGTTTGTGAACTGCTATACTGTGAATATTCATTTACTCAGTTCTAAACAGTTTGTGCTTTTTTAGTGTTGACATTAGCACAAGCTGCTCAGAAAAACTGGACACATTTCAGTACTGTGCGTATGCTTACCTACATCCTTGGTAGACCCTGCACTCAGAGGTATATTCTACATTTGGGTATGGTTGCAGAAGTACAGAGAGCGTAAGTAGTATTGTGCAGATTTTATCTTTCTGGACTTACAGGTTTGGTGTGTACATGTTAGTTTATCAAGGCAAGTAGTCTGCGTAACTCCCAACTGTGGACCTATCCACATGATAGCCAGAGAATAGCCTGTTATTTTTTGTCTGTGCACAACACAGGTCTTTTCAACAATAAAGCAATGGCATTCTTACAGTTGCTTGCTACCAGTACATGACTACATCCATTTGTATTTCAGTGCTGTATTCCTACATAATGGTATGCTTACAAAATTCCTTCCAAAGCTATTTGCACAGTGTGTAACAGCAGAAAGGCTGATATGCCTCTGTGTTTCTGCCTCTGCCAGACTTCTCAACCACTCAGGTACATATTTGAACAGACTCAGGGAAAAGTAAAGAAAAAGTCAGGGACAGTCAGGGACACCTTTAAAATATTAGTGCCATTAAGTTGAGACATTGAGAGAATCAGAGCATATGAATTAATATACCTTTTCTGAAGTAAAAGAAGTGTCTAACTTTTAATTATTGTCATTATTCATTAAGTGTAATTCACCACCTTTCTGGCCAAAGTCAGTAGTTTTCGGAGGAATTCAGAAGGATAGAACTAAAATTTGTTTCAAAATCAGGGACATCCCTGAAAATTAGGGATAGTTGGGAGGTATGGCCTATGCCCTAAACAGATATGTTAATGTTTGTCCTGCTGTGATACTGTGTGGGGTTGTAAAGTGATGGTGTAACATTATTTCCTGTTAAAATGGCTGCTTCTCTTATCACAGTCATGTAATGTAATCCCACAACAACTGTTGGTCAACATCCACAGAACAAGTTGTGTGGTATGGTATTCCTATTTTTCCTTTACATTCACTCATTCTGATGCATGATATATTTATTTAAGCACCAACTTGATGTATATCTACCGTGGCTTAGTGGTACTTCATGTTGTGTAGTGTGTGCAAGGTCTGGGGGTCAAGACTGACAGAGGTGTTTTATTTTGCTCCTGAGCAGAACAAGGTCCCTCACATACAGAGTGACTAAGACACTCTTAAGCAGTTGTAAGTGGATTTGCGTGGTTTGTGCATTGCTTAGCCAAGCGCAAACAAACGCAAATTCGCGCAAACCCACTAACTACTGCTAAATAGTGTTTACTCCCACTAACCCTCGCGCTCATTTCTCTGAAAGAAAAGAAAAATGGGGAGATAGGGAAGTGGTGAAAAAGGAGCACAAAGAGGGAAAAACAGTATGGAAAATAGCTCGGGATATGCAGGACAGGTCTAGGGAAGGTCTGTAGCTGCCCATTTCTTTAACAGCAACAGCTGTGCATATGCAATAAATTTGGAGGTAGATATGAAACCTTCAACCCCTGAGAGAGGGGTGAGGACAATAAAGTATGTTGTAATGCCAATTAAATAACATTTCATGTGTCCAGTGGACATGTGTGCAAAATTGGCAGCTATGTATGGGGAGTAATTTTTTTTTGGGAGCAGATTGCCCTTTTTTTTCCAGGTGAGAGTGGAATGTGGGTTAGGGGAAGTAGGTATATTTGGGGAGGTAGGTTGGGGAGGTAAACAGAAAAGACAAACAAGATGCATACAGGGGCGGTATATGACATGTGGTGGGTGAACACCTTTGATGGGGAGGGATGTTTAGAAATCGCAATCCCATGAGTCCCCAGATGGAAACAGTAGGACTGAGGTCCCCACCCATGGGCAGTCACCACTGCACCTTCACAGTCCAGAGGATGGCTGTGCTGGGGGCTGTGTAGGATGGGCAGGCTGACCCAGGAGTTGTGCCACTCGAGCCTCAAGCTGGCATAGAGGTTCTGCAACAGAACATTCAATCTCTCTACGCACCACAGCCCGGACTGTTCGAAGGGTGATAGGTGGCCCTCCTCCGCCCATGTTTGCACGGGGGGAGCCAAGCCTCATCCTCTGCAGCTCTTCCACTCGAAGGTAGCACAGGGCCAATGGAGGAGGAGGTCCCAGGCTGGGCACCAGATCTGCTGGTGCCAGGTGCTATGGCCAGCTGAGGTGGGACAGGTGGGTCCGCTGTGACCGGCCTTCCCATACGAACTATGTTTTAGAGAGTTTAATAAAGATATGGGTTAGTAACAGTCAACAGCATTCCCAATTAGTTATAACACCATGCATACGTATTCCCATTAACCCAACACACCAGATTTTCAACAGTTGAAAAGCAATATATAGAACAATAGTGGACATTACAACAGCATGCAGGTTGAATTGATGGCAAAAGGCCACCAATATTGTGGTATTTTAAAAGGGCACATGCAAAGAAATAAATGCAAATATTTATAAACCAATAGGACATATGTCCCAACAAATGTTTTGAGATTAGACATACAGATTGAGTTGTGGAATTGCATTTGTTATGCCCATACAGTAGGGTGGAAAAAGATAGTTCAATTAACAACTTATATATCCTTCTAGTTTTCACTACATTCCTGTTAACTGCAGTTATATGTCCTTTACATGTATTATTACACTACCCAATGTCTTTATATTGTGCACTTGGATTTTGCTAGATCATTATATACATGAGCTGTATCTTACATACAAACTATCCAAGATGCAAATGTTACTGCTACATATTTTGAGAGTTGCTCACAGACACTACTGCTAAGATGTTACACTGACAGCTCTACTTTCATATAATTATCTAGATATGTTCAGGTGAAAGTATCAGTTATATGTTAACAGCTCCCTACATTTCTGGCAGCACGCTGACATTTCTGGGGAAACTGTACCTGCTGGGGCATGAACCAACAGTTGAGGGCTGTAAATATGCATAAAAACTACTGGCACTCCCTTCATCTACGTTATATGGGCCTACCCAAGTGTGGGTTGACACTGCTTAATACAACACTACTATTTGTAGAATGCAACAGTACAACATATCAAAGAAAATGACACAGACGCACTCCAGGAATTATATATTTATTAAAGGATTATCACACCTTTATTTATTGGGTTAAAACACTTTTTGAAGGCTCTCTCATTTATTTTATATAACAGTACATACAGAATAATTACTAACCTGCCTGATGACACAGCCTTTGCAGCCTATCTTCATGGGTTTGCGGATTCATAGCCCAGCCACCTGCAGCTGTGAAGTAAATGCAGTGATATTGAGTCATACCTATCCATAGTATAGACAAGCATAGCAATTCTTAGCTACTTAATACAATGGCTACTTAGTACAGTGGCATTAGGCATCGCATGGGATTCCTGGATCCACTGGTCCAGTTGATCCTCCCTATGTCACTTCAGATCAGAATAATGGTGCCTGACCTGCTCACCAGTCCGAGGAATGCCAGTGGCACTGGTGAGATCATGAGCAAGACTGTTCCAGGCCTCCTTTTTATATTGGTTACCCTGGTACTGGTCCCGCAGGAGTCTTTCCTCATGATTGTGGACATGGAGCCAAACCATTACTTTTGACTCCTCAATGCCCCATCGTTGAGCTCTACATCGAGTGCCTTCTCCAACACTGGCCATGCTGACCGCAGAAGGAAGCTACGACCAGTTATAGCAAGTATTCCCGCCTGTGGATCTTAAATATGCCACATTTCCCGCACTTATTTGTGACTGGCCATTTTTGAAAAAACTCAGCTGTAGGCACACCTGCTTAGCTGATGTTGGCAATGTTTAAAATCTCTTTGATAGATATGTGTCTGTTGAAAGTGCATGTTTATGAAATGCTGTCGTGGCTTAGTGGTTAAGTACTGTGACTGTAGTGTTCAGTATCCTGGGTTCAAGTTCTCTCATTGCTTTTTATTATCCTACTGGGCAGACCTGACTGGTTAAGGTACAGTAAAGGAGGTGTGGTCATGTTTAACCGACTTTGCTCAACTTTGCTCAACTTTGCCCAACTTTGCTCAACGTTGCTCAACGTTGCTCGACGTTGCTCGACGTTGCCCGACATTGCACTGGTTAGCGCGGTGTGCAGCTTCACGCAAATATTTTGTGATTGCACTTGTTAGCATGGTGCGCAGCTACGCGCAAAGACATTGTGCTGGTTAATGCAGTGCACAGCTATGAGCAATTGGATTTAAATATGCTCAGTACTGGTAAAATGTGCTTAGCAGTACTTTATATTGCTTAAAATAAGGTACTCATGCCTCAGAATGCATAACCATTTCACCTTCATATATATATATATATATATATATATATATATATATATATATATATATATATATAAAATTCGTTCACTACTACATTTTACTTTTCAATGCTTTTTACAATACTTATACATAAAAAATGTCAGGAAATATTTTTGTATACAGATTTCCAACAGAAAATGGAACGTGCAGTATTGGGACTCGAACTGGGAATGACTCCTCTTTGTGCAAAGGCTCTAACCACTACGCTATCTCTGCTTTGCTTAATTTGCATATATTTTTCTTATAAAAACTAAATGGTACTGATATAGCTGCCTCGGACTCTATCATGGTAAATATTTCTAACTTTCAACTTACTGAAGGACAATATAAAGTTTTGAATTATGGACTTAAATTTATTCCCACTGTTATACCTCGCATTCATGAACTTAAGTGTGATGCATTTAGGTTTTTTCATAAATTACACTTGGCATATTATTTTGAACATAAAAATAATGTTGAAGTTGTTTCACATACTGATATGAATAGTAGTTCAGAGGATAGGTTTTTTCATGTAACTCTGATATTATTAATGACTTAATTGATAGAGATGACTTCAATGATTATAGTTTATTTAATACAAGTAACATCAAATGTAAGAGTGAATTCATTCCTTCTTATATGCATGATGGTATAAAAACTTCACACAAATGTTAAATTATGCCATTGAATGTGAGTTTAATCAATTTATGAAAGACAAAAAGAATTTCATGTACAATCTGACCATGCAGGAATGGTGTGAGCTACAAATGCTAGCTAAGAATAAAGATATAATTATTAAACCCTCTGATAAGGGGGTAACATAGTTATTATGCATGTCCAACAATACTATGCTATGTGCATGGATCATTTGAATAGTAATGCAGTCTATAGAGTTAGTAATTTGAATGAATATAAGCAAGCAATGAAGAATTCTGAAATGTTGCTATATAAAGGGCATCGCCTAGGGTATTTCTCAAAAGTTGACTTGGATAAATAATTTTATTGTGGTTATAGTGAATTGAAAGTATTTTACTGCCTTCCAAAAATCCACAAATATATTTATAATCCACCTGGTAGGCCAATAGTATCAGTGGAGAAATTATTTTTATGAAATATTGGTTGTTTGCTGCATAAAATGTTGTTATCATATGTTGTAAAATTACCTTCTTATATTAGAGATAGTATGGATTTCTTGGATAAGTTATCAAATATAGTATGGTCAAAATACATGTATTTTATAACACTAGATGTGTGTAGCCTATACACCAATATTAAGCATGGTCATGGTCTAGAAGCAGTTTGTTATTTTATTGGGGATAACCCTAGGGGGAATTATATAATGAAACTGCTTCTTTTTTGTCTTGAAAACAATTATTTCACGTTTAATAATGTCATTTTTCATCAATGTCAAGGTACAGCCATGGGGGCTCCTTTTGCCCCCATGTATGCGAATCTTGTTATGGGTTTATATGAACTGGAGTATTTGTATCATTCTGAGTTTTTCAATAATCATGTAATATATTATTATAGATTTATTGATGACCTTATTTTTATATGTCAAGGAGGTTGTGAAGAGGTTAGTATATTTGTTAGTGGGTTACATCAGAATAGGTTTGTTTTTTGTTTTAATGGTCTGCAAGTTGCTAGGGCTGTAGCTTTTTTAGATATTGCACTTACTATTAATAATGACAAATTGATTACATCATTCCATAGGAAATTTAAAGATGGAGGTCGGTATTTATTTGGCAGTAGCTGTCATCTACCCCATACCATTTCTTCACTTCCCTATGGTAATGAGTTGGATTTTAATAGAGAAATTAATAGACTATATCATATGCTTATTTCTAGGGGATACCATCTGGAAAATGTATCTACTGCTATCGATAGAGTCTTGGAGGGAAACAGTACTAAGCATAGAGTCCAGGATTATGTTCACAATTATGTTTATACGGTTAATATGTATGAACATAAGACAGATAAAAAGAGAAAAATATACTTCATTACCACTTATGGTTTATTTAGTCCTATACTTATTGATATAGTAAAATATTATTGGCAGTATTTATTTAAATATAATGAGCTAGCCAATATTTTGTGCTCATATATAGGTGTATCATACAAGAGAGGTAGAAAGCTTAGGGATATCTTAGTACACAATAATTTTATTTTTCCAGTTGATTCTATTACTATTGTTGATATACCCTTAGGCACTTATGCGTGTAGATATCGTAATGTTTGTACATATATGGTTAGAACATTTGAATTTATCAATGGACACAGGTTTTCTCCATCAGAAATATTTAACTGTGAAACACAAGGAGTTATATATGCCCTGCAATGTTCACGTGGCTTTGTATACATTGGAGAAACAAAAATAAAATTTAAATGCAGGCTACAAGAGCTTATTAGAAATATAAGAAACAATAAGATAGAGAGACCTATGGTCAAACGTTTTTTAGAATGTCACAATTCCAATGTACATGATTTAAAGGCTAGCATTCTGGAAAGATTACCTATAGGATTTTGTTCAGATGAAGTATATAAAAGAAAACTAATGTATAAAGAAAGTCTGTTTATTTTAAAGTTGAACACTATGTCCCCTTTGGGATTGAATCTTGAATGTAATTGGAAAGTACTTATTTAATTGATTGCTTTTAATTGTATAATTGATGTGTGGGTGTATATATAAAGGTGTGTCTTTTTAAAGTTTTTTTGTACTCCTTGAAGGCTTGTGCCGAAGCGCTGGAGAGAGAATATATTCTGTTGACTGGTCATGGTTGTTGTATTTTTATCTGGACATTTCTTTGTGGTTGTTTGTACCTATGACTAGTGTGTTGGGTACGTTGGTTTGCCTTATGGGCTGTGTTTTATTGGCACACTGAGTCTGTGGGCTATGTGTCATTTGGGTTGTGTTGGGGGTGGAGGTTGCTTGTGTTTCTGCTTTGGCGGTCTCTGTTTCTAGAGCAGATTATTATGGAGAGCCTCTGCAAATGTTTTTGTGTTTCGATGTGTGGATTTTGGTGGTGTAGGTTTAGTGGGACTATGTGATGAGTGTGGTGTAGTGCAAGTGTTTACCTTCTCCTCTTGACGGTCAAGTTCAGTCTTGGTTTGAGAGAGCTTTACCTCCAGTTTGGCTAGATAAGTGCATCTCTCACAGGTTGTGTTGTTGGGTGGTAGGATGACAGGGTTGTCTGTGTACATGAGGCAATTGCTACATTGCCCCAAGATGCCCAGATTCATCAGATAGACAGGAGAGAACACTGGGAGCTGACCCTTGGACATGCCTGAATAAAAAAAAAATACTTTCCTCTAGACAAGTGAGGAAAGTGAGTATAAAAACTGTTTTTCTCTAAGCAAATTAGGAAAGTAAGTACAAATACTATTTTCATCTAGGTAAAGAGGAAGGTTGAGTGCTGTAGTAATTTGTAGCTTATTTAATGCTAACAAGTTCTGAACAAGTGCTGATCACAAATAAGCAAATTCAAGTGCTAAAACTAAGAATATGTACCTGGATCTTATGGTAGAAAGGCTACCTAGTGCTTCCCATTCCCACTGATAAGCTAGGAGGCTTCCCTCTGTCACAGAAAGGCTTTGGGGGCTCAGAAGCTTACAGACAGTTCTGGATACAGTAAATCTGCATCTGGACTAGACTAGTTACAGGAAAGGTGGGAAACAAGCGCACATGTGGACTACACTAGTTACAGGAAAGATGAGAAACAAGCGCACATCTGGGCTTTCCAACCAGTAAGTTGAAAGAGATGGAAAAACTGCCAAATGGCCAATAAACTACAATTTCTGGGCCAGAAACCACTCTTGTGGTAGATAGTCTACCTAGTGCTTACCACTCCCACTGATAAGCTAGAAGGCTTCCCTCCAACACAGAAAGGCTTTGGGGGCTCAGAAGCTTACAAGCAGTCCTGGATACAGCAGATCTGTATTTGGACTAGACTAGTTACAGGAAAGGGGGGGAAACAAGTGCAAACACAGACTTTTAAACCAAAAAGTTAAAAGAGATGGAAAAACTGCCCAAACGGCCAATAAACTACAATTTCTGGGCCAGAAACTACTCTTTTGGTAGATAGGCTACCTAGTGCTTACCACTCCCACTGATAAGCTAGAAGGCTTCCCTCCAACACAGAAAGGCTTTGGGTCTCAGAAGCTTACAGACAGTTCTGGATACAGTAAATCTGCATCTGGACTAGACTAGTGACAGGAAAGGTGGGAAACAAGGGCACATGTGGACTACACTAGTTACAGGAAATATGGGAAACCAGTATATATGTGGGCTTTCAAACCAGTAAGTTGAAAGAGATGGAAAAACTGCCAAATGGCCAATAAACTACAATTTCTGGGCCAGAAACCACTCTTGTGGTAGATAGGCTACCTAGTGCTTATCAATCCCACTGATAAGTTAGAAGGCTTCCCTCCAACACAGAAAGGCTTTGGGGGCTCAGAAGCTTTAAAACAGTCCTGGATACAGCAAATCTGTATCTGGACTAGACTAGTTACAGGAAAGGGGGAAACAAGTGCAAACACAGACTTTTAAACCAGAAAGTTGAAAGATATGGAAAAACTACCCAAATGGCCAATAAACTACAAGTTTTGGACCAGAAACCACTCTTGTGGTAGATAGGCTACCTATTGCTTACCACTCCCACTGATAAGCTAGAAGGCTTCCCTCCAACACAGAAAGGCTTTGGGGGCTCAGAAGCTTACAAACAGTTCTGGATACATCAAATCTGCATCTGGACTAAACCAGTTACAGGAAAGGTGGGAAAGAAGCGCAAATGCAGGCTTTTAAGCCAGAAAGTTGACAGAGATGGAAGAACTGCCCAAATGGCCAATAAACTACAATTTCTGGGCCAGAAACCACTCTTGTGGTACGGTACATAGGCTTCCTAGTGCTTACCACTCCCACTGATAAGCTAAAAGGCTTTCCTCCAAACAGAAAAGCTTTGGGGCTCAGAAACTTACAAACCATCCTGGTTACAGCAAATCTGTATCTGGTCTAATCTAGCTACAGGAAAGGCAGAAAACAAGCTTAGAATTTTTTTTTTTGGAACATGGAAAGGGAGAAAGGAGAAACAGAAGATAACTCAAAATTATGGACCTAAGTGGCTTGCCCTTCACAGATGTTCTCTCTGTATTAGGTAGAATGAGCTAGTGACACTAGACTGGAATAGAGCTGAACAGATGGTACTGTTAGGAGAGTCTGAATTCAAAATATAATCTCACTGTACTCGGTTGAGTGAGCAAATGATATAGACCCAGGAGGAGTGTTCAAACACAAATTTACAGGAGGGGTGGGCAATTCCAAAGCCACAAAGATTAATACCAGAACAAGAACAGTGAGGGCGGGCGAGAAACTACCTGCAGAGGCAGAGAGACCACAGTATTCTATGAAACAATTAAATAGCAAAAATAAATAACTACAGAGAGACACAGACTAATGAAACAATTAAATACACAGAAAAATAAAATAAAATGCAGTACAATCTTTTACACTGCAAGTTTGTATTTAACTCAGCTAGTAATGCAGTTGATTGTAGGTATGTAACAGAAGCCAAACAACTCCGATATTGAGCAGTAATAAATTCAAAGATATGTGACTAACACTTATAAATACACAGAAACCCTCTAGGCTACGAGTTTAACACTGAATATCAATGAAGTGAAACGGAATAGCCTCCACTAACTGCAGAGACAGAGAGAGACCACAGTATTCTATGAAACAATTAAATAGAAAAATAAATAACTTTAGAGAGACACAGACCAATGAAACAATTAAATACACAGAAAAATAAAACGCAATACAATCTTTAACACTGCAAGTTTGTACTTAACTCAGCTAGTAATGCAGTTGATTGTAGGCATGTAGCAGAATCCAAACAACTCAGATATTGAGCAGTAATAAATTCAAAGATATGTGACTAACACTTATAAATACATGGAAACCATCTATGCTAAGAGTTTAACACTGAATATCAATGAAGTGAAACACAATAGCCCTCATTAACTGCAGAGACAGAGAGAGATCACAGTATTCTATGAAACAATTAAATTGAAAATAAATAACTACAGAGAGACACAGACCAATGAAACAATTAAATACACAGAAAAGTAAAATAAAAGGCAGTACAATCTTTAACACTGCAAGTTTGTACTTAACTCAGCTAGTAACGCAGTTAATTGTAGGTATGTAGCAGATTCATAAAACATGACATCAAATTACACCATGAAAAATGTTCAACAATATAAACAATAAGACACATTTACAAAGCTATAATATTCCCTCATTACAATCTAGCTGCCCTTAGTTTTAAAACTGGTACTAGGGACACATACTCATTAAGTCCTGGAGGCCTATTAGCTTCCAATATAACTTGCCAGTATACCTTGCAGTATTCAATAATGGCCTCCCATGGACCACCCTTAATGTCTTGGAGAATCTCTTCCAATACAAAAAATGTCTAGGGCATGCTTGTAAAGGGTCTTATTCAAGTTTTTATTATGTATAACTCTAGTGTGTTCATATATCCTTCTCTTTAACTCCCTCTCCGTTTTTCCCAGATAAAAGGCAGACATTTTTTTACAGTTTTCAACCTACACCAATCACTTAGAGTCACATGTATTGTAACTAGTACCTGTGACATATCTATCCCTGGCTTCAATCCAAACACCATCACATTGGGCAATAAATGGACATTGCGGGCATCTGCCATGTTTGTATGTCCCCAACTTACTACAACTAGGCCCTCTCTGGTGGTTTCTTTCCATTAGGTCCTTGATGTTAGGTCCTTTCCTAAAAATACAAGTAAAGAGTGTGCCATTAATGCCATTCAAGACAGATAGCCTAGAAAACCTCTGCCATTTATTCTCAATAATGTTCTTAATAGTGTAAGCATCACCACTGAAGTCAGTGATTAATGCATACTCAAATTCCCCACCAGTGTACTGAATAGACATGGAAGGCCGGTCCGAATGGTTATTGTTGCTCAGGTCTTCTTTCCCCAAAATGGGAAAAAATCTACCCTGTCTGGCTTCCTTGACTTCCTTATATGTCCCTTAAATTAGATATTTGGGGTATCCTCTATCACTGAACATTGTTTTCAAGTTCTCACATTCATGTTCGAAGTCCCCCTCATCAGAGGTCATACAACTAATTCTCACAAATTGACACTTGACTATACTCTTTTTCTGGCTAAATGGGTGGGCACTTTCAAAATGGAGAAATTAATTTGAACAAGTCTCCTTTCTACAGACCTGAGATTTAAGCCTCCATGGTGTTTTTCAATTGCAATATCCAAATAATTCAACCTTTCCTTGTCAACATGGTGGGTAAATTTAAAAAAAAAACTAGTAGTACTAGAAATATAGTCAATGAATTCATTAATCCTGACCTCTGAATCCTTCCATAGGATGACTATGTCATCCAAGAACCATCTATATAAGAGCTAACTATCCATAAAGGGGGAATTTAACACAAATTTACACTCCCAAAACATCAGAACTAGGTTGGCATAGACTGGGGCACATCTGGACCCCATAGCTACACCACTCACTTGTTGAAAAAATTCTCCCTCAAAGTAGAGGATATTCTTTTTGAGAACAATGTCCATTAACTCCAAACACGCACAAAACTCTTTAAAATTCAAGCATCCAATTTCTTTAACCACTTCCTCAAACAGAGGGAAAAAAGGGAATACTATAGTGTTGTAAATGTGTCCTATTGTTTATATTGTTGTACACTTTTCATGGTGTAATTTGATGTCATCAAATTACTTTGAGAAATAATTTTATCAATAAAGTTTAAAACAGGATTGTGCTTTGACAAGTAATCTTTTCAAATAAGTGTGCAATATTCCTGTATTCACTGCATGTGTGTTCTAGTCTGACACTAGTCAACTGTTAAATGCAAATTAATAAATACTGAAGAAAACAAATGGTATGTAATAAATGTAGTGCAATACTCACAGTAAGGTTCAAGTCTGTGTTCTGGTCATTTTGTCTGAAATAATGCTGTATATTCCACCCAGTCAAAGAACAAGGTAAATGGGTAAGGCAGCTGAAGTCATGGGCGGCTATCCTTGTGTCTAATTGCCAGATTTTAAAGAACATTATCAATAAAGTTTAAACATGATTGTGCTCTAAGTAATCCTTTCAAATAAGTGTGCATTATTCCTGTGTATACTCCATGTGTGTTCTAATCTGACACCATTCAACTGTTAAATTAAGTGCACATTTTTCCTGTAGTAATAGCTTGTGGGTTCTAATCTCATGGCAGCCAACTAAGGAATGACCAGCTGTCTAGTCTACTTATTGTACATGAACATACCTCTCAACTGTCATGATTTTTCAGACTATATATGCATAATGCCCCATATGTCTGGCTCTTGATTAGCAGATACATTACATTACTTGGAATGCAATGTATTGGCAAACCCATTATTAGAACACATTGCTACTAATGTATGAGCACACTATGTGCAAATGCTCCCTGTAGTTCTGCCTCTCTATCACCATGTGTTACAGGTTGACCCATACTGTCCCATGCTAACAGGTTGAGAGCTATGTATATGCAGCATCATCTATACAATAGATGCAGTCACTGTACTCACAACTGAAATTGTACATATGTAGAAGTATGCAGTAGTAGTCTGTGTAGTAATATTACCTGAGAAGTTACTAATAGTATGTTTCTGTCTCTCACCCCACCCTTTCTCTTCTTTTATTAATATAATTTAATATTATGATTTGATATTAATATATATTTTGGTAACTACCTCTTATGTTGGCGTTATGTATAATTTCATATTGCTTTGCTGTTAAAATACTTTTATTTAGGTTACTTATTGTTGTGTTTCTCATTATATTCCTTTCTATTTACTTTGATTAATCATTACTATCTTCTATTATGTTAATATTAACATCTGTTTGGTTATGTTTATTTTCACCTTATGTTTCTATTTATTTTCTACAGCATGACAAGGTAGGCCAGTTCCTGGTGATCCACCTACCTTGGCTGCCCTGCAGTGACACTGGGGCTCAGCATGTCTGGGCCACTGCCCTGTGGAGCCCCCTCTGCTGCCCCTGCACTACTTGGGTCATTGGGTAGTTCTGCCGCAGAGGTTGGGGTTGTTCCCTCTTCCTGGAATGAAAGTGGAGGGGGGTGATTATGTCCCCAATGAGGAGCTGCCAGATGTGATATGTGGGCTGCTGGACTGAACTCTCAGTGCACGCGTACACCAAATGGAGAGCATGCTGTCCATCCTGGTGGAGCAGCCTTGTCCGGCAAGTAGGAATCAACCACTGCCTCCACCGGAGCAGTGAATGAGCAGAGCTGGAAGTCCCATGGGTGAGGAACTGAGTCACACTGCTACCGTGTCTGACATCTATGGTACACATTTTCCTCCCCCACATGTACCTATGTCCCTTCCCCAATATTCCAGTCTCACCTTAAAAAAAATGGACACATATCCCAAAAAAAGAAAATATTATCCCATATATAGCTCTCCATTTTGTACACATATCCACTGGGCACACTTAATTTGGTCCAACTGGCTTGACTCACACTTCTGTTGTCCTCACCCCTCTCTCTGGGGGTAATAGTCTAAAAGTCTCTCTTCCTTCCACCAAACACTAATACATGCGAGAGATGCAATTATACAGCCAAACTGGAGACTAAGCTGTCTCAACACAAGACTGGACTAGGCAGTCAAGAGGATAAGGGAATTACTTGCATCACACCACCAATCTCACATAGACCTATGAAACCAGCACCGGCAAATAACACACATAAATACACGAAAACATACTCGGAGGCTCTAAATAAAAATCTGCAGAAGCAACAGAGATCTCCAAAGCAGACATCCAAGCAACCTCCACCCCCAACACAAACCATGAAACACATACTTCACAAAACCAGTGTGCCACACAATCACAGCTCTTAAGGCAAAATAACATACCCAACACACTAGTAATAGGTGACTCTATAGTCAGGCACACTGACGTCCCATTCCCTAGGCTGAACAAGGAAAAGGTTACTGTTAGCTGCCTGTCAGGTGCCAGGATCCAACACATAACACAAGCATTCAGGTCACTCCAGAACAAGTACAAATATGACTCTGTCATTGTCCATGTTGGTGTGAATGACCTGAGCAGTACCTCCTTGGACTACATGAAAAGAGACATGGAGGAGCTCTCAGATCACGTAGCCCAGGCCAGTATGAACCTGAACCTGAGTAGTATCCTGCCCTTACCAAGAGTGATACCATGGTATAGAGAAAAAAATTATCAATTTCAACAATTGGCTAAGCTTCTGGTGTCATTCCAAGGGGATCCAGTGTCTGTCAGCCTGGGATGACATGCTCGACAAGCCATGCTGCTTCGCTAGAGACAGCTTGCACCTGTCACCCTTAGGCTTTCAAAGACTGGCCAAGGCTCTTGCCCCCTCCATAGTGTCTTTTTTAGGCAAGGCTCAAATGACAAACCCATGGCCGTAAATAGCACAAGTAACAAAAAACTGAGGGTAATGTGACTCAATGCCAGAAGTCTAAACCTCAAAATGCATGCACTCAAGGCACTCCTCAGTATGGAGAAAATCGATATATGTGCAGTAACAGAAACCTGGTTTAAGGCTCCAGAGAGCACCCCAGCACTGCCAGGCTACAACTCATACCATACATTTTGGCCACAAAACCCCCGACTGAAATACAAAAGGTGGGGGAGTATCCATATTCATCAAGGATATTCACACCTCCAGGTTAGTGGCACAGCACGATGCTTCAGAGATCATCCACGTGCAACTTACAATGGGCAAAACTGCTATTCAAATTATAGCTTGCTACAGATCACCCACCATGTCCCAGGACCCCCACTCTGCATTCCTGGAAACACTGGGAAACATAAAAGTCCTACCAAACACCCTGATATTGGGTGATTTCAATTATCCAAACATTAACTGGGAGAATTACTCAGGTACAAACTCCCTTGCCCAACATTTCCTAGAATTTATAAACTCAAATGCCCTGGATCAACTGGTCAACACTCCCACCAGATGTAAAAACATATTGGACCTGGTCATCACCAACATGGGTGACCGGTGTTCCCCACCAGAGTTCAACCCTTTGCTGGTTAGATCTGACCATAAACTAATCACTCTGGATATCCACATTCTGCCACCACCCCCGGTCAAAGAAACCACTGTGAAAAACTTTTCAAAAGCAAACTTCACTTTACTTAAGACCGAGGTGGGAAGTTTCAAAGCCTCCATGCTAAAGGATAACGTTGTCCAAGCTGCAAAATCCTTTACTAATGCACTCTATGGGCACCTACAAGAATGCATGGATCATGCTATCCCAAACAAAATCAAGACTCACTCCTCCACAAAAAGGAAACCAGTCTGGTGGAACCCTGCCATAAACAAGCTATACAATAGAAGGAGGAAACTAGTACAGAAAAGAGTAAAATCCCAAGAAGGGAAGACATCCCTGATCAGTATCAGCAAGAAACTATGTTCCCTCATAAAATCATCCAAGGCTAGCTTCAAAAGAAAAATTGCCATGGACTCCAAAGATAACCACAAGGCATTCTTTAGCTATTTCAAGAATCTAAGTGGCAATTCTCATATCTGCTCGGAGTTAGTGCAGAATGACACAAAATACACTGAGCCAACCAATATAGCTAACATCCTGGCAGACAGGTTCAGTGCAACTTCACCCCCCTCTCACCCCCAAAAGGGCCAATAACTATACCAGAAGAATGTAGTGCCCCTGAAATTATAGACACTCAGGTTAAAACAGCCCTCTCCAAAGGTAAAAACACAGCAGCAATGGGACCAGATGTTGTCCCAGGCTGCATCGTACACGAGCTCAAAGATGAACTAACCCCTCACCTAAACACACTGTTTAAACTCAGCCTCTCCACAGGCTATGTGCCTACAGAGTGGTGCACAGCAATGGTTATTCCACTCCACAAAGGTGGAGCCACAACAGACCCCGGGAACTATTGACCTATAATCCTGACTAGCTTGGTCTGCAAAGCTATGGAGTGCATCATCATGGATATCATTAACAGAGACATTGGAAACCTCCAAATACTGGACCCTACCCAGATTGGCTTTGTTAAGGGCAGATCATGCCTCCTAAACCTGGTAGACTTCTTTGAGACAGTTACCAAGGCTATAGATGATGGAAACGTGGTCTACACAGCCTACCTTGGCCTTGCAAAGGCCTTCAACATCATTCCCCACTCAGGTATTATAGACAAGCTCACCAGCCTGAACATAAAGCCCTACATCACAAGATGGATTGCCAACTGACTCACGGACAGAACCCACATGGTAAGAGTTGTGGGAGTTAGGTCTGACTCTAAACCGGTTACAAGTGGCATTCCCCAGGCCTCAGTCCTAAGACATCTCCTGTCTGGCATATACTTCTCAGAGGTACAGGCAAGCACAGGAGGACTATGGCTGACCAATTCATAGATGACTGCAAACTAGGGGCTGTAATTGACTCTCCAGCTGACACAGACATCCTTGAAAAGGGTCTCACTGAGACAGATACCTGGTGTCAAAACCATGGCCTCAAGCTAAATGCCAAAAAGTGCATAATCATCCCCTTTGGAAAAAACAAAGTACCCGCAAACTACCACATAGGTGGTAGTCCCCTAAATGCAGAAGACGTAATAAGGGATCTTAGGGACCCAAGTAAATAGTAACCTCTCCTTTGATAATCACATTGCCAAAGTGGCTAGAAAATCTTTCTATGTGGCCCACCTAATCACAAAAGGGTTTGCATCCAAATCAAAAGAGGTCATTGGGCCCCTCTATGCATCACTCATTAGACCTATCATAGAGTACAATGCCCCATTCAGGATGTACCTTACAAAACACCTGCAACAATTGGAAACACCACATAAGTACCTCACCAAGAGGATCACTGGCCTCAAGCAGGTGCCCTATGTAGCTCGACTGAAGAAACTCCAGCTGTACTCTGTTGCATACTGCCTACTCAGAGGTGATGTCTACCTGACATACAAGGCCATGTCCAACCCAGAATTGATGGACATGGTCCAGCTAAAGAAAACCAAATCCCCTCGAGCCACATGCTCCAGGGATCTAAACCTCACCACAACAATAAATAGAACATGCTGGAGGGATAGATTCCTGTCCCAGAGACTTCCCATGCTCTGAAACAAGGCTCCAATCTACATTAGGCAGAGCTCCTCGCTAACCATCTTCAAGAGGAACCTTGACGAGTGGATGGGAAACAGAAAGTTTACCCCAGGGATCACTTCAATGGCTCTGCTGGACAGAGGCACAGGGAACTAATCTAAGGGGGTGGAGAAAGCCAACACAATCCAGCTAGGCTTATAAATGACTTCAGGTAGATAGCCTAGTACCTACCTATGAACCTATGAAATCCACATCCCTCCCACTGCCCCCACAAAGGTAACCACCATGAAAAACTTCTCCCAAGCTAACTTTGGGCTCCTAAAAACAGAAGTCGCTAACTTCATGGCACCCACGCAAATGGAGAATAGTTGCATGACCGCCAAATCATACACCAATGCACTGAACAAACATGTACACAAATGCATGGATCTCACCATACTCAATAGAACCAATACACTCTCCAAAAAAAGGAAGCAATCTGGTGGTCCCCTGCCATAAACAAACTCTACAACAGTAGGCGGAAACTGATGCGGAATAAGGTGAAGTCTCAAGACTGGAAAAACTAACTTATCAGCCTCAACAAAAGTTGAGATCCCTCATCAACAGAATTGCAGCAGATAGTAAAGGCAACCACAAGGCTTTCTATAGTTATGTAAAGAATTTCCATGGCAATACCCAGATTTGCTCTGAGCTACTGCACACTGGTACATCCTATACCGAGCCAACAGATATTGCCACTATACTGGCCAACAGATTCAGTGCCATCTTTACACCCCCCCCCCAAAGGACCAATCACAATACCAGTAAATTGTCAGGCACCCAGTATTACTGCTACACAGGTTAAAACAGCACTGTCCAAGGCTAAGAATACAGCTTCCATAGGACCTGACAATATCCCTGGCTGTGTTCTACGTGAACTACAGAGTGAACTGGCACCTCACCTGTGTGCCCTGTTCAATCACAGCCTCACCTCAGGCTTTGTCCCTACCGAATGGTGCACTGCTACAGTCATCCCTCTCCACAAAGGAGGAGCAACTACAGACCCTAGGAGCTATCGCCCTATTAGCCTGACGAGTCTGATATGCAAAGCTATGGAATGCATCATCATGAACCTAATAAACAAGGATATAGGGAATTTCCAAACTCTGGATCCCTCACAGTTTGATTTTATGAAGGGTAGATCATGCTTGCTCAACTTGGTTGACTTCTTTGAGTCAGTCACCAGAACTGTTTATGAAAGCAAAGTGGTTCATACAGCCTATCTTGATCTGGCCAAGGCATTTGATACCATTCCCCATTCAGGAATCATAGAAAAACTCACTAAGCTAGGCATCAACCTCTATATCACAAGGTGGGTTGCAAACTGGTTCACAGATAGAACACACAGTGTAAAAGTAGCAGACTCCAAGTCAGACTGCCGACCAGTCACGAGTGGAGTCACACAGGGTACGGTCCTGGGTCCTCTCCTGTTTGGAATCTACTTCTCTGAAGTCCAGTCCAACACAAAGGGTCTCTGGCTAATAAAGTTCACAAACGATTGCAAGTTGGGAGCTATTATTAACTCCCCAAGTGATGTTGACATCCTACAGAAAGGCCTCACTGAGATCATCGACTGGTGTGAGAAACCATGGCCTTAAGTTAAATGCCAAAAAATGTGTTGTAATCCCCTTTGGGAAAAACCCATTTCCCATGAATTACCACATTGATGGTAGTTCACTGAACACAGAAGGTGTTAAAAGAGTGTTGGGAACACAGGTTGTGACAGCAGCCTCTCTTTTGACCACCACATTGCCACTGTGGTCAGAACATCCCATTACTAAGGGTTTTGCATCCAGGAAGAAAGAGGTCATTGTCTCCCTCTACTCTTCCCTCATTAGGCCAATCATCGAGTACAATGCCCCATTTGGCATGTATCTCATTAGACACCTGCAACAACTGGAGAGGCCACAAAAGTACCTCACAAAGAGGATCCTAGGCCTTAAACACTTGTCCTATATGGACAGACTCAAAAAACTCCAACTATTCTCTGTCTCATATCACCTACTTAGAGGCGATCTCTGCTTGACATACAAAGCCATGTCTGATCCAGCTCTGTTCGAAATGCTACATCTAAAGAAATCCCAATCCCTCAGAACCACACACTCCAGTGACCTCAACCTCATTACCACAATCAACAGAATGTGCTGGAGGGACAGGTTCATAACCCAGAGAATGCCCTTGCTATGGAATAGACTTTCCATACATGTCAAACAGAGCACCTCACTGGTCCTCTTCAACAGAGACCTTGATGAGTGCATAGGAAATAGAAAATTCACTCCGGGGATCACTCAAGTGTCTCTACTCGACAGATGCACTGAGAACTAAGGTCAGGTGGCATGATGTCAGGGTAATACTATTGGCTAGGTTTGTAAAGGCTCCAGGGCCAATAGCCTAGTACACACCTATGAACCTATGAACCTAAATTCAGCTAAAAAAGCTGTTAAAGTGCACAGTTGTTGCTGTACAAGAAATGGATAGCTATGGTTCTTTCCTACACCCTTCCTGCACATACCTACCTGCCTTTCACTATCTCCCCCCCTGCTTGCACCCCATTTCACCACTGTCCTATCTCCCTATTTCTCTTTTCTTCAAAGATTTTTATACAACCTGGAGCAGCGAGCCATATCCCTTAGCTATGCTAAATAGCCCTACACTGATGTATGTGTTTGAAAAATAATAATCATGTTCAAAGAGTACACCTCTGCCCTATTTTGAACCAGGACCATCACACCTGTAGACAGTGGATCAACCCGCGAAGCCACACAGCTGATAATTAACACAGGTGTTTTAATCAAAACATAGTCATGCTCAAGTTCCCGTCAATAAATATGTTTAAGTGATGCTGCGCATCATGCAGTACTATGCAAATTGGATAAAAGAGTAAGAGAAAAATAGTACTGTAATTGGGACTCTAGTACAGAAATGGGTCTATATCACATAGTGGAAGTTTAATAACTTCAAACACAGAATGTTTGAACCATTCTGTTCGAAGTTAAAAAACTTTAACTATAGATAAAAAACAAAAAAAAAAAAACAAAATAAACTGTTGTAAGCAGGGGGGCAAGCCCCCTGCATCCCCCACACCCCCTGCTACTTAAATATACCAACTCCAAGATCACACCATATTGAACAAAATGGAAACTTCCCCTTACGGGGATTTCCGTTGAAACGCTCAAACTTCTGCAAATTCAAACTTATGGTCTTGACCATATGAGGTTCGAACTTGCAGAAGTTCGACTATCTGATAGGAACCCTAAAGAAATACATCACT
The DNA here is from genome assembly GCF_019279795.1 of Protopterus annectens. Lineage (NCBI taxonomy): Eukaryota > Metazoa > Chordata > Ceratodontiformes > Protopteridae > Protopterus > Protopterus annectens. The sequence goes on from NC_056746.1 coordinate 709,422,074, forward strand.
ATAAAGACATACACATAAGAATAGAGGTAAGTGAGGTATCTAATAGCAGGTAACCCTGCAATTATATATGCAACATGTAAAAATACACTTGCTAAAACTTAATGGAAAACTAGTATTTTAACTGGGATTCTGGTAGACCAATACAGCACTGTAAAGGCATGTATATAATAATAGATGTAAGTGAGGTATGTTACAGCAGATAACTGTGGAATGATATCTACAACATGTAAAAAAAACACCTACTATAGCAGTGACTCTATATCTCAGTATGTAAAATGCATTAAGGACATTAGTTTTTGGTCCACATGTTCCTAGGTTCAACTACAGCTGTGTCTAGCATTGAAAATACGGGTCTATATTAGATCACTGAATGCTTAGGTTAGCGAATGGTGATTAATCGACCCCATGTAAGTGAAAGCTTACAAAACCGAACTGTCAGAAGAGCGTTTTTTTTCCAAGGGAAAAAAATCGCTGTTCCAACAAAAAGAAAAAAGAAAACACTTTAATACATGATATTAAGTGTGGGGGGGGGGGCTTCACCCCCCACACCCTCCCTACTTAAATATACCAACTCCGAGACCTCACTACAGTGCCGAAAATGGCAAACTACCAAAGCGGCCAAGCAAATTCTTTCCCAGGGAAAGAATTCACTTACATGCCGCTTCGATACTTTGCCATTTCGGCATTTACAGCTCGACCAAGTCGCATTGGCTTACCAGCGTCTTCGGTCAGCTGATAGGAACATGAAAATACATGTATGTGGACATCAGCATTATAAATTGTGATATGAATGTCTGTCTCATCACCTATTTATCCAGCAAAACAGCACAGATGGGATGTCTGCTTCTAAATAATATGTCAAAGGCCTACAGATAGGTCCTCTCTTAACTACTCCTATTACAACACTAGAAAGGGCAGAAAATGTCAGGTCATGCATTATCCTGAATTCCCAGAGGATTTCCAAGTGTGTACTGAAATTGTGGTCCAGTAATATCACACTGGAGCCCACAAAGATTTGCTAGTCATATTAAAGACACCCACAGCTGAACAAGTAACATACGTATATAAAGGTTGTGCTAGATGCAAGAATTGCCAGCACAGGTAACAGGAGAATACCAGGGCATAACACATGACTTGGCAGTTGCTCAACTGTGTGACATAATAGTCAATGTGCCCCCTACCTTTTTCTAGGACACACCAAGCATTCTGCCTTTTATTCTGTTAGTGTTACCTTTGGGTAACATACTTACCTTAAACACATAACCTAATTTCTAGTAGGATGGATTCCTCCAATCTGGCTCTGCCTATACAAGAAGGTTGCCACAGGCCCCACACTTATTCTTAAAGCGTGCTGTCCTGCAAAGTGCTGAACCTCTCTGCCTATGATTGTTGCCTACAGCATCAGCTTCAGCCTGTAGCACACTCATCTCTATGTAAAAAGTAGCTGCTACAAGCATTTTCTCTGTGATGACAAAGTGTCTTTACCCCAGTAATTTCCAATCATAACATCTGAGAAAGGGGTTGTAATCCACATTGAGGCCTTATATCTTGTTCTATAGTTGCATGGGATTGGCTGATTATACTGCAAATCAACTGTGTTGGCTGCAATTAGCATTTCAGAAGCACAGATTGGTTCAGATGCAATCATTTTATAATGAGAACCATGTTAAAAACACAAACATCAAGCTAGAGAAACCATTGTGTATGAGAGTTACTTTGCAGGGTGAAGTCATTGGCACAACATTTATATATCTGTAACTTTCAACAGAGGAGAATTGTACTCCATCAGGTATGCAACCATTTTGTTTCCATCATAAAGCATGTTTCAATATATTTAGGGGGAATGGGGATTACGTCACTAAGCCTTTCTTAGAACTGTACTGATGACATGTCATTGCTCTCTAAATGTGTTACACCTACAGATGAACTAGAGTACAGTCCGGGTATAATGCTTTGTGTGAATTAGGTACACCAGTCTCATGGAAATTTCCCTTGATATCAGTTATAATAGTACACTGCTGTTTGTCTGGCAAGGTTGTTTTTATAGATTATAAGGGGGGGTTACCCCTAGGGGCTACACTACAATGGAGTCCTGTGAAGGGTGTGTGATCATACATCAGTATCTGTCATGGCACAAACAGGAATAGCTTAATATTACTACTATCCTACTTGCATTCACTCCCTTTATATGTTTACACACTGTTGAATATGACGTGTAATGAAGCGGTGAATACTGCTATCCATCCTTTACTAATGTATCTCTACATACTGTACTCCCACATATGTGATCCTGACATGTATTCCCATTTTGTTGTCTTTCAGGAAATATGTATCTCTGATGCCGGGGTCGTTTTACAGATGCTGAAAATGACATCATCCTGGAGGCCTTGCATCAACACCATCAACTCTTGCTGTATAGTAGAGGGCAAACAGGGAAGAGCAGGCAGCATTGTAGGCTGCCCTGGTTCATGACGTCAGTGCTATTGGTCACCAGAGCAGGACATATGAGCAGGTGTGACACTGTGCCACTGATATGATCAATGCCACATACAGAAAAGCAGCAGACATGGCCAGGGATTGTCATGTCACTGGTGGAGGGCCTGCATCAGAACAACCACTGTCAGCTAATTAGGAATTCCTGGTGAACCTAGGAACACAATGCAGCTCCCAGGCATCCATCACACAGTATGTCATGGATGTCAGTGCCACTGTTTCCACGCAAGCAGAGCATCCAGGTATACTTAGTTGGATCAGCATTGAAATACTGTAGCATTCAGTGTGTCAAGGTGTGCATAGTTTTACATGGCTGTCAGGTATCTTTTGTGGGGGGGATGAGGTTAGCAGCACTTTGAATGTCATGTTTAGATTGTGACCAACATACCAATTAAGATAGTAGCTACTGTAAATGTGGGATCTTTGGATGTATTACGCTGTTATAGTGCAACATGTGGTGCTCTTTACATTACCTCTCTCTCACAATTTCACAGGGCCATCAGGAATCAGGCAAGACAATGCTCCTACTCCTGGTAAGCACAACTCTGTTTTGCTAGAGATGTAGATTTAGTGCAAATTATTCACTAAAGTGTCATCCCAGGCCTGCTGACTGGATTGATGTACTGTCTGCATAATTGCCAACTGCACAGATATTTTCTGACTGCACATAGTTTAGACTCATAGCTATGCCTTGTAGGTGTGAACACACTGGTAGATTTCACAGTATTGCCAGGACATTACAGTTTGCCATATGTGTTAACTTTGCAAAGTTTTGCCAAATGTCAACAGTGTACATCATTGTTGCTCATGAGATTCCTGTGTAAAAAGCTTTTATCTGTAAGTAACTACAGATGTATGTCAGAAAAGAATGTCCTCATGTCCTACTACATGAGTTTGGGGGTTAAACAAGTCTGTAATAGTGACAGTAGTGTATACAGCTTAACATATATTGCAACACAGTACTGCAGAGAATAGTAGTGCCGGTATTAATGTACTGCTTTTCCCTTTTTATCACAGGTGACCGGGGGGGTGGTGGTCTTTGTTCCCTTCTTTCACAACCTGAAGTCAGTGTCTCCTCAGACTCTGATGATGATGATGGCCAAATTGAGGCACAGGTGGGATTTGCAGGGGCTGAATCTGTTGCAGATGTTTACATCCCTCTTCTGCCCTCATTATCACCATACACAGTCAGTATGCTTATGCATACCCAGTCCCCTGAGGACATAGATATTGGACAGTTAGAGGGTGGGGACATTGAACAGGAAAGTGTGGCAACTATGGTCATGGTGAGTGTTAATACTGACTATAGCCAAAGAGCTGGCAAAGTTCCACACAAGTGGATTGATAGGAGTGCTTGTAGGAAGCCTGCTGTCCCTTTAGGAATGATTAGGGCCATCATGGAGGCACAGGCACATTCTGAAAGGAACTTCAGATGAATTCTCACAGTTATGGATGCAGCACAGTCTGACATCTGTGACTGCCTCCACCACATTGCTGATACCCTGGATTGGTTGACTCACTCAGTGCAAAGACATTGATCTGAGACAGATTGCACACTATCTGTCTTGGAAAGCACATTGTCTGTGATGGAATGTCTGGTTGGAGTTGAGCACCAGACTCGTGTGCATAGGTCAGCAACTACATCATCTGAGAGTACACATGGCCATGCAAAATCATGCTCCCATAGTGGCAGTACATCCAGCACTCCAGAGGAGAGTGTGCTGTCCACACCAAGATGTGGCAGGCCATGGGCTCATGGTCCTGGGTGTTTCTGTGGAGGCCACAGTCCCAACAGACAGCAGTCACCTTCAGGTAGTAGCCTCACTTGTGACCATGGGCATGGAGGTGCTAGTTAAACTCCTGGCAGAGTCAGTTTCCATGTTTGGGCGTGGAGACTGTGAACTGTCAGCTCTGCCATGGATGGCACAAAGCTGTCCAACATACAGACACATAAGGTGTGCACAGAGCTTGACTGTGTTCATGCAGACACTCACACATCACTTTCACAAGCAGGTCACCTACAGACATGCATGCCACATATCCATGGTCCATCTTGCCTGCTTCCCTTCCTGACTCTCACACACACACACACACACACACACACACACACACACACACACACACACACACACACACACACACACACATGCTTGTCAACAGATTGGGTTAGTCTAGGCCTCCTGCTCCCCACAAAACACCCTGTGCAAGTCATGATACCTGTGCCACATCCCTGTCACCCTTATCATCAATGCAGGAAAATGAATCCATGTGTCTGATGCATGGAGTAACTATATACATTACTATGCATTTGTTTCATACATTGTTGCCTTTGACATGCCACTTGTACTGGTCACTGACAGATATTGTATGCTGCCATCTGTAATGAGTAAACCACATTATTTTGTGCACATTACATTGGCTGATGTTGTAATGGCTGTATACTTACACAATGAAAGGTGTCTTACGGAACTGTTTATGTTTCAGTTTCAGGATTGTGTAGGACACATCTATGGGTACACAGGTACAATAAAACCATAAACATCAGAGCACAGGATGGAATGTCAGCACAGAAGAAAAATGTCTTCAGATAGGCAAAGCATTATAGGTGCATGGCTCCATAGATTCATATGTGCATAATAGGCTAAAAAGAACACTGGCTTTCAGCCTAGTCATATATCCCTAATCTCTGACAAGGTCTGATACTCTTAATACATATAAGCATGCTTTTGGGAGCTGAGACATCTACAAGCTGTGGCATGGGAGATGAACCATTTACAGTTTCCCTATATCCATTAGACACGTCTCCTAAACCAGTTATGATTGTCTTGTTCTGCATCCCATTGTGTAAATTGCACATGATGTCCATTACAGTAGAAGTGTGCTTCACATGGATGGAGAGCTGGCTACATATAGGGTGTAGTCTCTGGGTTACATACCTGTCTCTCCAGCATGTTTTATTTATACCACAGTCAAGGTGGATGTGTGTAGAACAAGTAATTCTCATGTTAGTCCTTTCTTGGATATGCACGAGGTGCACAGTGGGATCTGACACCTCTCTATATGGCAGCCATACACCTCCCCTCCAAAGCATGTAGAAGACAGAATACACAGTTACGGCCTTGACCCGGTCTGCATAGGACATGTTATGTACACTATGTATTGGTTTACTGTGGAACCTCTGCTGCTGTTACAGTTGTCGGATATGCCTGTGTAGTTACATACCAAAGGTAGCATTGCAGTTAATGATAGGTATGAAGAGTGTCAAATACAGTGTAACAATGACATTCTGGGATGTACGTGCCATACCCTTCTCTATAGGTTGAGCAACATTGAATGAATCCTCACATCTTACTGACATGTGAAAGTCAAAGGCTAGATCACTCTAAGTGACCATAAGTCCCTGACTACTGGGTCACTTGTTGGAGGTGTGCAGACACTAAAATATTTACCAGGGGTGGATGACTTCCCAAAGAATAATATTGTGTATTCATTGGTATTTATTAATTGTCAATGGCAACAACTGAATGTGTGTGACAGCCCATCCTGGATAACTGTTGGTTCTGTGTGGGATTCAGTGAGGGCTACTAATTTGCATTCATCTGCAAATGTAGTCAGTCTAAGGTCACTGGCAGTGGCCCTGACTGCAGAAAAGGGAATGGCTAGAGGGGTAGTCCCAGTAATGATTTTTGAGGGAAGTGCACTGGTGACTGGTCTCATTGTGGTGGTGGATGACCCAATGCTATCGTTCCGGATAATGACTGTCAGACAGGTGGCTATCCACTGACTGACATACTAATTTGTAAATAAGTTCTACAGTTTTTCAGCAATGCCTGACAGCCTAATAGTGTCAAATGCTGTGGCAGGCTATGGTAGGTATAGTGAGTCATTTTTCCCTTCATCCATTGCAAAGTTTAACAGTCAATGAGGTCGACCGGTGGGTTCATATTGCATAATCAAACTTTTTCAAGTTCAAATGCCATATGGTTGAACTCTTAAGTTCGAACTTGTAAAAGTTCGAATACGTAAAAAAAAAAAAAATAAAACAAGAAAAAACCTAACTAACTGCTGTAAGTCGTGGGGGGGCAAGCACCTCCCACCCCCCCCCCGCTCTTTAAATATACCAATTCTGAGATCGCACTACAGTGCAGTAAAGTGAACTCTGCTTACAGCAGTTAGTTAGGTTTTTTTCTTTTATTTTTTCTTTTATTTTAGATGTTCAAATTTTTGAAACTTCAAAAATATGGGTTCAACCTTATTACGTTCGAAGTTTCAACAATTTGATCACATACTAAGAACCCCCACTGGTTAGGGTAGGCATGATCTGCCATTGACCAAAACAAATTGGGTTTAGTCCAGTGTCTGGAGGTATACCATATTGTTACTGATCATTTCCATGATAATTATTTTCATGGTTTTAAATATCAGACTACTGGCACATCTGGGGACAGTGCTTGTCACTGCATGCTAGTTGTCCCATGTGCAACTCAGTATTGCAGTTAATTTTGTCATGGTTTCCAAGAAAATACCCATGCAAGGTATCTGTGACCTTACAGAGCACAGGTGAACAACAGAGGGGAAAGTAATACATGCATCCTGTGAAGGTAAGGAAGGAGTTTTTACACAGTTATTATGCATTTGGACACTACTTAAGAAGTGTGTACCGAAATGACACAATTACCTTGTGAAGAATGCTGAAAAGAGGGGAGTCCCCTGATTTGCTGTTGCCTGGAATCTACTACTGCTGGTCTCACCGCAATCACTCTCTCCTGGGATAATATGCTCCTATACTTTTTCTCTCAACAGAAACAAAATGTTAGTAACAAGCTTAAGATGAGAAGTAGGCCTCACCCTGGTTGTTCATCCACATAATTGTCCCACTTCATGCAAGACTCCATAGGCTTGACGTATCCTTTTGCAGGTAGATGCCTTGGTTACCAACCAGAGTTTGCATGTATTATCCCTTCTTCTGTTCTGGAGTTGTTAGGATTTCACTGGTGTAGTGATCAGATGGTATTTAGGAGCACAGCTGCAGTGCCATAATATAATGTTCAATGTCAGGTGACACAGACATTCAAGGTTGCTCGAACAAGCACCACAGTGGCAGTGATCTATGTTAAGTCAAAATGTTGCAACATTTCATGCAGCCTGACCTTCAACAGCTTAATGGTGGACATCTGCCTGACATGGATCTGAGGCCTACTGCAGAGGATTGGCCACCTTTGGCCAAGGTGTGTCTACCTCCAGCATGTCCCAGGTATGTTATACTGTACATTTATGTTATCAGAACAAATGTCAGTGTTCCCACATCATGTCATACTACATCAAATTTGCTGTCTGGTTGTTTGACAGGCATTGTAGAGTTGCAAGGCTAAAGTTATGACTGCAAAATTGAAAAAGTTCTCTATGCATGCACAGACATCCACATCTTTACTGCAAGGAGTGCATACAGACAGTGTGTTTGATGCTGTCAACCCCACAAGGGTGTAGCAGCATGATCCTAACTTCACTGGAGATGTACATCGCCACAGCTGTAGGTATCTATTGTGACCATGCCTAATAACAGGATTATGGTTAATGCAAGAGCCACATGCCTGGCAAAACATCATGCTCACTAAACCATGTTATGGCACACTGTCAGGTGCTGTTTTACCTTAGGAGAACTACATAAAGGCGATAACATGTTACATTTCAGCAACTGTCAGACCACTGCCTAATCATGACCTGCTGTGACTCACACACAAGTAAAACTCTATTGCTAATTGCATTATCAATGACTGCTGACAAGATGTGGAAAGCATCCCCATTCCTCTACTCCTATGCCACAGAATGACAATGTCTGACAGATGCAACTATATTACAAACCTTGATTCCATGATCACACACCAGTCAGTACATATGACAATGGACAATTTGCCAACATGCACGCCTCACCTCCTAGTCCACCCACTCCCACATCACACTCACCTGCTTGTGTGGAGCTCCTTACCAGACATATACACAAACAGCAGACACCTGAGAAACCAAATGCAAGCTCAATGCACATAATCATACCTCTGCAGAACACAGTACACATAATAGCTCATACATCACTGTCTCACAGGTAAAACACCTGAGGCAAAACACAAAATCAAACCTATTATTCATAGGTGATTACATCATGTTACACGCTGATGTTCCTCTCACCAGGCTACAAATGGGAAAATTCAGTTAGCTGTCTGTGAGGTACCAGGATATGCCATACCACACATGCACACAAGTCTGTCAACATCAGATAACATCATGACAACATCATAGCTCCTGTTTGTGTGTACAACTTGAGACATACCTCACTGGACTGTATGTAGAGACATGACTGAGCTTATAGACTCTGTGTTTCCTCATATGTATGCTCATAGCCTTCAGCTGCATTTGATCTTCACCTAGGATGATGGCTCAATACACACAGAAAATGATTGAAGTCAATAATTGGCTTAGCGTATGGTGTCATTGTAAAGGGATCCACTGCATGTCAGCCTGGGATGACTTGCTAAACAGACCTCGATGCTTTGTCAGAGATGGTCTTCATCTGTCACCCCCTGTGATTTTGTGTACTCACCAAGGCTGTTGACATCCCCATAGTGCATCTTATAGGCAGTGTCTTAAGGGAAAACTTTCAAATGAGAAAACGCCATCTTCAAACAACATCACAGTTACATGCTAGGAATGCCAACACTAAACTCCACTCACTGGAAGGTGTCCCCATCTTGGAATATACAGACATTTTTGCAGTCAGAAACACCTTGTTCAAGGCTGTGGACAGTACCACAGCCATACCAGGCTACACATCCTTCCACATGTTCAGACCTCAAACTGACAGTGTGCAAGGAAATGCAGGTAGTGTATACATACTCTTTAAAGACAGATACACATCCAGATTAGTTAAACAATGTGGTTCCCTGGAGACACTGCAGGTGTCATTCACTGCTGGAAGGGCACCTAATCAAGCCATTTCCAGCTACAAGAGCAACTCCATAAATCAGGACACCCTTTGTGCTTATTTGAATCTACTTGTGTCTATCAAGATATATCACAACACCATGGTTTGCGGTAACTTTACCCACCAACTGTGCTGGTTTATCATGCTCAAACTCATTTGCCCAAAGGTTAGTCCATGTCCTTAACTACAGTGCCCTGAACCAGTGTTGTGACATCCCCACAAGGGGAGACAATGGACTGCATCAGGTGCTTACCAATATGCGTGACCACTGCAACACCTCCACTGTGAAATCCTCCCTGGTGAGATCTGGCCACAAATCGGTCTCATTAAAAGTAAGTATCACACCTAAATCCCCCTTGCTACAATTACAGTAATAAACTTCAACAAAGCAAATTACAACCTCTTATGAGATGGTATAAATAGCTTGACTGCACCCCCCCCCCTTGGCTACATCAGTGATTTATTTAAGCGCCTGTACAACTGCACAGACTCAGCTGTACTTGACAAGAAGAAAACAAGCTCCTCATGGCACAGCAAATCTGTCTGGTGGACAAGTGCCATTAGTAGGCTGATCAATAAGAGATGGACATTGCTGTCTGACAGCTGGAGTGAGGGGAGCCCCTCCTAAAATGGAAACGCACCCTCCTCAGCTAAAACAAGCAAATAGTGTTGTTGTGACTTCCTGCAAAAGAAAGTGTGTGACAAAATTAGCCTCCTTCACAAAGGACAACCACAAGGCATAGTGCAGTTACATGTGTAAAGTAAGAGGAAAGGCCCACATTGTTAGTGAACTTGTACCTACTGATATCACATATGAGCCTGTAGATATAGTTAACCTGTTGTCCAACAGGTTGCGTGACCACATCACTCTCCTGTCTCCACCACATGTACCACATGACATCTATACGACCTGTGCCATACCTTCTATATCTACAGAGCAGGTCATAAATGGCCTCTCTAGGGAGGAAACACAGCATCAATTGGACCTGCTAACATCCAAGGCTGCATCCTACATGGGATACGACAAAGATTACTAATACCATTATGAACTCCTTGCAATTATAGTGTAACCACCAGCTGCATCCCAGCAGACTGGAAAACGGCAACATTTATCCCCTTGCACAGAGGTGGCGCATCCACCGACCACAGGAACTATAGACCTAATAGCTTGAGTAACCATAGCTGTAAGCCACTGGCGCAAATCATCATGAACTTGATCAGCAAAGATATATGTAATCTACAACAGGTGACCCTACACAGTTTGAATTTCTGAAAGGAAGATCATGTCTGTTAAATCTGGTGGACATATATGAGGCATTCACCAAGGACCTGGATGATGGGACATATGTGCATACAACCCCCTGGACATAGCCAAGCCATGTGACATTATCCCCCACTCTGGCATCACTGACAAAATCATACAAGTATGGATCTACAGTAATATTATTAGAGAAGTCACTAAGTGGCTCACTGATAGAACTCATACTCAAAACAGGGGAAACCACCTCCAATAGCTGATCTGTAACCTGTGCTGTCCACGGAGCTCATCCCTGGGTCCTCTGCTTCTTGGAATCCATTTAACCACAGTACATGCACAACATGAATGTCTGTGGCTGACAAATGTGGTTGATGCCTGCAAACTGTGAGCGTCATCGAATCTCCCAGTTATGTCAGTATTCTACAAGATGGTCTTCATGAACAAATGCTTGTTGACATACTCACGGCCATAAACTCCATGCAAATATGTATGTAGCATAATTTCTATTGATAACATAAATGTTCCTAGTAAGTAGCACATCAGTAGCAACACCTGATGTACATACACAGGGGTGATAGACATGGGCACATAGACCTGGCCACAG